>NC_057798.1:795049676-795053172 GCF_018294505.1 Triticum aestivum | reverse complement strand
TCACTTTTTTGCTTCTGTCAGTGATCCTGAGGTAGCTGAACTCATGGCGTGTCGGCGTGCAATTCAACAAGCTATGCATGTTGGAGTCCAGTAGGAGGTTTTAGAGTCCGGAATGTGGTCCGCAAGATCAACCGTGAGATGAGGGATTTCTCATCTCATGGTCCACCTGTCAAGGAAGTGAAGAGGCTCCTCCAACCCTTCGATGATGAGTTTAGGGTGTCGTGGGTGTGGCATTTGGCAAATAGAATCGCCCATGAACTAGCTGGCTGCAAAAATAAATTTCGCAAAAAAATGGTTTCAGGTTTCTCTGGATTTATTAGCGAGGCGGTGACGGCGGATTGTATTGAGACAATTCAATAAAGCTGCAACAATTTTCTGACTCAAAAGAATAGGATAGAAGTGGTATTTAGTAAGCCAAGCGACAATATGTCAAAGTAATTCCTACTCTAATTGACGGCTGGTCTGTTTCAATACTACTCCCTCCGTCCCAAAATAAGCGTCTCAATTTTGTATTATATTATCTTCAGTATAAAGTTGTATTAAATTTGAGACACTTGTTCTAGAACGGAGGGAGTATTAGCTACCTCGTGGCCTCCCGGGAGTAGTAAAGTGTTCGTCCAGTCTATTTTTTCTCAGATTTTTGTAAACCTTTTCCTCAGATATTTTGCTTCCCCTGGTTTCCTTGGGTTTGGCGGGCATCTGCCGGTACTCCCTCTCTCTCTCCCGAATTTGAAGCACACGTGGAAACTCTTGGATGGCACGCTGTCATGCTATCGCACCGTGGGAAGGCAACGTAGCACGTGATGCCGTTGCTCGCCATCTTTTTTTTTTTTTTGAGGGGAGTTGCTCGCCATCTAGGAAGGTGGCCGGTCGTTGTCCCGTCCATTTTTATGCAGTTGTACTCTCTTTTCCCCCTGAAATTCTTTGTGGTGGTACTGGATTTTGCGCGGAGGATGTAGTTAAGGCTTGACGGCGACGCATATGCGGCCGGGGCAGCGGCAGCCAACTGAGCACGGGGCCGGGGCCATCGTGGCCCTGGCTCCGGCGACGGCGACCGAGAGTCCCGCCGTCCAGATTGGTCCTCGCCGAACCCAGCCCGAATATTAGCGTGCCGCCCGCGTTTTTCTCTTCATGGTGCAGACAAATCAGACCTCCTGATAAATTCCTCTTGAATAAGAGCAAACCAACACTTGCAAGGCAAGTTTGAGTAAAGGGGAAGAGAACTTGCAAGGCAGGCAGCACTTTCCCCAGCGTTGACCACTGACCCCCGATCTACCTTGACGATTTTATTGTTCCCTCTTTAACCTGCTACGTGGTGACACGAAAACAGCAAGGATTTGGTTATGTTTATCCATTGCTTCTCCTCCTGGATTTGAGCCACTAACTACGATTCTGTGAAGCAGACAGGTAAACAGAGGTTTGCCCGGCTCCAGCGAGAGAGGGGCGATGACAGCAGCGCGCCTTCGCCTCCCTTCAGTGCTTGTAGTCGTCGTTGGGTGGTCTATGGATCTGGATATAATTTTTATTATTTTTAGTGTTCGTTGTACTACTATGATTGAAGATGAATATATTGAAGATTTTTTCAAACAAAAAACAGAGGTTTTTCTTTCTTGGCAAATAGACGGGAAGATTGCTTTACTTTTTCTCTCTTTTTTGGTGAGGGAAGAATCCTTTTCTCTTCTTTTTTTTTCCGAGCAGCGCGACACGATGCGATACAACGTGAGTCGTCAAGTGGAGGTATTCCCTTGGTAGACTAATATAAGACGTCTTACATTAGCTTAGAGATGTCGTAACTTGCTACAGGCAGGCAGGTCACGTCCAACTTCGAACTCCATCTTTATACTACCACTTGGCCGCCGACGCGTCCGATCAGGATCAGTTCTTTCAGTGGCCGCCCAAGTGCATACCCAACACACAAATCAAGTTGAAGTACCAGCTATTGACTGAGTGACCGACCATGCAATAGTTACGGAAGAAATAACGAAGTCGTCATTCTGGAACGATCAGTTTCAGATGGCGACCGACATACCTGCGGATCCAACTCGCGTCAAGAAGAGAACGAGTTTCGTCGCCGCCGGTCTGTCCGCAGAAAGAACAGGTTTTCACCCCGGCCATCCCTCACCACCACCGAACGCCGCATCCCGGGTGCCACGCCGTCCGCACGGCCATGGCCACCGGGCAGCACCAAGCCGCGGGCAATGCCCAAAAGCACCACACTACCACCACCGGGGCCGCCGCCCCGGCATCCAAGACCTAGGCATCACCTGATCCGAGACCCGCCGCTACCCCAACTGAAGAGACAAACGGAAAGGCCCCATCTTTCGCACCCCTGGACGACCCCCAGCGTCGAGACCCAATAGGCCGGTCAAAACTGGCCTCCATCGTCCGTCCTGCAGCCCCGAGTGCGAGACGAGGAGCTCTGTCCTGCCGCCGGGCGCAAGACGAGCTTCACCTTAGCTTTGAATGAGGGTCTTCTTATATACATAACGATTTGGAAGCTCCTTAATAATAAAAGGGAGATTATTTTCTCTAAGATGATAGGACCACCTGAATGCTGAAGATGAGTGCGGATTTTCTTATAATTTGGATTTGCTATTTTGGTATAAATCTATTAGGAATAGGCTTACATAGTTATGGTTCGTTTATATTAACACCTTCGTCCTGCCGTCGGGCGCGAGACGAGCTCCGTCCTGCTGCCGGATGCGAGACGAGCTCAGTCCTGCCACTGGGGGCGAAACGAGCTCCGTCCTGCCGCCGGGCGCGAGACGAGCTCAGTCCTGCCACTGGGGGCGAGACGAGCTCCGTCCTGCAGCTCCGGGCGCGAGACGAGCACTGGACCGTAGCTGTGAGAGGGCCAGCCCTTGGACCGAAGTATCGCCCGGACGACGAGGAGATGGAGCGACGGTCGAAGCGGTCCGACCGCAAACGAGCCGACGCCGAAGATAGCCAGCCATCGCCGCAGGCAGATCCTCCAAACCACCGTGTAGCCGTCGCGCCCCCGGGAGGCCACCACCATGTGTCGAACCTCCGCGCGCCACCGCCAACGGCCGAAGCACCGGCTACACAATGCCGCTGCCCCACCCGCGTCGTCCACCCGGATCCCACCGCCAGATCCAAGACGGACGTGCCGCCACCCGCCCTGCAGCCGCGCAGCAGCCACCCATCCACCCCTGGAGGCAGGAGGGAGGCCTCCAAGAGCGGGAGGAGAAGCCACCGGCAGCCACCGAGCCATCCGCCGCAACCGCCACCCGAATTGGGCCTGGACCGGACCAGATCGGTCGCCGCGGCCGCGACGGGCGCAGCCACCACGCATCCCACCACGCCGGGCCACACATCTGCGACTTCACCGCCAGACGCCCGCCACCGCGTCGACGCGCCCCGCGCCCGCGCATCGCCACCACTGGAGCTCCGCGGCCCGCGCCGGCCGTCTCCGAAGCGGGGTGAGAAACCCCGCCGCCGCCGACGCCGAGCGGGCTTTGTCCGGCGGCGAACCGGC
>NC_057798.1:795045408-795049234 GCF_018294505.1 Triticum aestivum | reverse complement strand
CTCGCGGGAGCGACACGGGAAGGGAGGGGAGCGGAGGGGAGGGATGCGATTAAGATGAGCTTTCCTCTCGTTTGGTTCCCAACAATAAGAGCATCTTCAGCCAAATACCTCTAATTTGACTCCTCAAACATCTGTGGACGCATCCGACCAGTGATCGGACATGTCCGTTTTAAGCTCCTATTTGTCCATCTGCGCAGCCATAATCCTTATTTTCTTTCTCGTATGTCAGGTGACTTGTACGTGATCGGTGGAGATGAATAGAGAAAGAAAAAACGAATAAAGAAAGAAAAAAAGTGATCGGGTGAGGCCACGTCCTACGTGGGAGATTGACCGGGCACTCCCGGGCGTGTCCGCGAGCCTTCATATCCTCCCCATATTTAAGATGGATATGAGGGTTCATGGATAGTCTGGACATATACGAAAGATATGAGGGGTCCGTTTAGGTCAATTTTTTGGCTAGTTTTTGTTTCTTTCTCCTATCCAGTCAATGGTGCCGCGCCCGTCCGGTCAATTTGAAAAGTCCGGCCGTAGATGCTCTAATACCCTCATTACATTGGCACGCGGAACAGTGATGTGCCGCGTTGTTCCTTGGCGACAAACGGATCCAAGGACGATACAAGGTACGGTGAGTTTCAGGCAAGTGAAAGAAAACTTGCAAGGCAGTTCTAAGTTCACTACCGTGGTGGGAAGGAAAATGCAACCTTGGAATGGAATGTAATTTATTATTACTGCTTTTGCAAGACAATTCCAAGTGTCGTGTGGAAAGTCAAGCTGTTAAACTTGCTCTTGCCGCGAGACAGTTCACATGTTTGGAGCAAGATGGAGGGAGATATGCTATGGCATTCTATCTCTACCGGCAGTGATATTCCTGGCAGTTGTATAATCGGCAGAATCGTATGGGACCACTACATCACAGCTTGAATTCTTCAGGCTCCAAGCTACTGCACACTTGCCTCGTCCATGGTCAGGGTCGGCGATTTTGTTCCATGTAACCAATTCATGCGAATTGGTATGTCTTGATGATCTCGCTAATCCATGTTTATCTGCTGCGATTATGACAGTCACAGAAAATAGCAAAGGGATCTGTACGTGTGTGCTTATCCCCTGGACGTGGGGGTACTGCGCGCGATTCAGTGGTAAGCGAAGGTGGATGTGGACGTGGACGGATGGATAGAAAACGACCGCTCGATACTGAACCGACGTGTTACATGGCAACGCAACCTTGATCTTTCAGATGCCTCTGCAGCCAGGCTGCTGCCTACACGTGCATACACACCCCCTTGGTGGGCTCACGACGTGAAAAATCGTCATGTAACACGTCGGCAGAGACGCGAAAAATCGTCACACCATCCGGTCCAGAAAGATGGCGAGAAATCGTCGGTAACAAATAGCCTCCCGACGCGACGAGCGTCGAGGGCAAGCATGCACCTCAACAATTTTTTTAAGCAGCCGCCCAAGCAAAAACTTGTCGGTCAGCTTAACGAGCTGTTTTTAATCTGCCTCTGTCTGTCTAATCCATCTCTTGGCCCAACCCAACCAAAAGTTTGAAAAGAACACCCTACCCAAATGCTTTACACATCTGAAAACAACACCTGCCACCTGCTCGAAGACCTGGACGATGACACTGGCACATAAGTTCGTCGAGACACGCATGGGACGATGGTGTGGTGTGCAATTCGCGTGGTGTGAAGAGGACATCATGCTCTATCTAGCTTTCCATGACAAGGCCTTCTGCATGACCTCCTCCTCCTGGCACACGAAAGGGATGAGCCAGGACAGGTCAGCTTCAGGCGCACTGCGTGTCACGTCCTCGCCCTTCTGCGCGCTCGGGCTCACGTGTTTGACCTGGTATCTTTAGATTCGGCAGGGATTAGTGGTAGATGATAGTATCTCCGTTGGATATAGTTTCAGGAAGCGGAATAAAGAGTGTTATAGCGAACGACTCCAGAAAATCTTCATGGCAACGGCCTTGCAAGAAGATTCATGCAACGGCCTTGCGCGAAGAGTGTTTTTGAAGATCTAAAATCGCTCTTCAATTACTCCTCTTGTGCGTAATCTGAAGGGATTCCTCCTGCTGTACAAATCTCATCCTCTTACTAATAAAATTGCCATCATCTTATTATTAAAAATGTCATCCTCTTAATTATGAAAATCTCATGCTCTTAATAATAAAATTTCCAACCTCTTATTAATAAAATGGCATCTTCTTGATAATAAAAATGGCATGCCAACAATAATAAAAATGACATGCTACATACAGTAAAACTACCATGCTACATACACTTAAACTATCAGGGTCTAATCAATAAAAATGCCAAGTCAATAATTATTAAACTAAAAACCTCTTTAAAACATTATGTTCACACCGTTAAAAATAAAGTTGTCATCCTCTCAATGCTAAAACGGCCATCCTCTTGATATTAAAATTGCAATTCTATAAAATAGTAAAATGCCATGTTATAAATTATAAATATTGTCATGCTTTCTATCGAAACATGGCGAGTTTTAAAAAGAAGTTCTTCTCTAAGACATGTCAACTTTTGGAATTCGTAAATAAAAAACACACGGCAAGGAAAAATGTAGGGTTATTTTTATGTTACAACAATGATTTTTTTCCAGGATTTTCTGTATTTTGTTCCGGCCAAACTTTCAAATGAAAAAACAAATACGTTTCATATACATATAGCAGTTTTGTGGCAAGTGTAAACAAAACCCTCTCTATTCCAAGTGGTAAGGACACCCACCACTGTTGCACGAGTTTGAGTTCATCTAGGGCGTGTTTGGTTGCTGCAGGAGGCCCAACCAGGCCCGCGCGGGAAGGGAATGGGCTGATTGGTTGCCTGGTTTTACTGCTGGGCCTGCATAGCACGAAACTTAAAGCACCTCTGGGCCTGGCTCGCTGGCAACGCAGAAATCGGCAGTTTCTCTTGAGCCAGGCCAATCGGAAGCGCAGTGAGCGGGCCCCTGCACGTGGAGAAACGGGAGGGATGCGAGCTATTTACGTGGTGTCTTCTTCAACCTCCAGTAAGTTCCTCCCTAATCTCCTCTCTTCCATGCCCCGCCGATCTACACAATGGTGCTACGGTTCGAGGTAAGCTCTACACGAAAAAGATGCACCTCGATGCTACGGTTCCATTCAGGCGATCGGTTCGTAGTTTCGTCGGCCGTAAGTTCTTAATCTCGTGTTCCCGTTTGGAGCTATTCTGGACGAATTTTGTCAGATTCGTCGCGCACGATCGATCATTTAAAATTTCCTTTGACCAGCAGCCTAATCTCGATGTTCGTCACAACATTCGTGTTGTAAGTTTTTGGTTTCGACGATCGTAGCTTCATCTCTCTATGAACAACAGTCTACTGCACTGACGCTGCCATATCGAGCTCCTTTGTCCTCTACTCAGAGCTCTCCTATTCGTTCCTCTCAACGCCGAAGCTCTTCCCCTTTATCTCCTTGCCCACGTCCTACTACACTAGATTCGTTTCTGGCGTCGCTCATCTCGGCCTACTCTCTGTCGTCCTCCTGCTGCCACTAGTGCAGAACCGGGCTATAGCCCCGATTCGTAAAGGCCTTTAGTGTCGGTTCTGTAACTGGCACTAAAGGGTGGGACTAAAGGTCCCCCCTTTAGTACCGGTTCGGCACGAACCGCCGCTAAAGGGCCACCACGTGGCACGAGCTAGGGCTGGGTGTGGGGAAAGCTTTAGTACCGGTTGGTGTTACCAACCGGTACTAAAAAGTTTGGGGAGTTTTGGTTTTATTATTTATTTTTCCTTTAATTTTGTGTTTTCCATTTAATTCTTTTTCGTTTGCTTGTATTTTACGATACTACAT
>NC_057798.1:794901024-795045031 GCF_018294505.1 Triticum aestivum | reverse complement strand
GGTAAAACTAGTTTTTCCTACATGTAACCTTCAGAGCCAGTGGCATTTGCCTTGGTGCCTTCGGAGCACGATGACAATTGGGAGTAGTTCATTGGGGCGGTAGGTCGTAGTAGAATTCCCCTTTGGGATCTATGACCTCGTCGAGCAAAAATCTCGCTATTTTCTATTGAAGTGCTCGTATGCGCTCCACTGGTAGGAGCGTCTCCCGCACCGATTCAAACTGTTAAGAAGGAGATCAATATGCATGTGTATTAGTTATGTGACTAGATATCGATAATGACGTAAAAATTATGAATAGTGTTCTGTCAAACGCGCGTACTCATAGCTGTCTATCAGTTTTGGTCCTTTCGAACGTCATCATGCGAATGTTCTCGAAAACGCAATATGCACACGGAGCACTCCCCTGCGCATGCTTCAGAGCCTTTACGAGAATAAAATTTAATCAAATAATAATTAATTAAGCATGATGATTAATGGTATTGAAACTAGAATTAAAGAGATGCATGGTAGGTAGCTAGATAGTACTACTTAATTAATTATACCTTGGGTCAAACCAATGCAGCCTTTCTCTCCATTCGTCTGGAACCTCTTTCGAATTTCTGAACTTTGCCCAAGCCCTGCCTGCCGACAAACAAAATGAATAAACGAGTTATTAAATAGTTGATATTAGGAAATGACGAACTAAAGAGGCCGACATATAGTTAATAATGATTGAAATTACCTGTCGATTATCCCCTTCACGATTGTGTAGTCTCTCTTATCTTTAAGTAGTGAGTCCAATATTTCAACTGTTCCTTCGTCAACTTTAATGATTAACAAGATCCAATGGAAACGGCATGCACACACATTTGCATGTCTTAATTAAGAGGGCATGTGCATAACACTCATCAACTAGCCTAAACCCTATACACTTAATTATTAACATCTAGCTAGCTAGTAAGTAAAAACAGAATTTGTAATACAAGACAGTGTGACTCACGTGTAGTTGTAAGGAAGTAGTATATGTTCATTGGTATTGAGGTGCTTCAAGAACTCTAGCATGTTTTTCTCTACATCTGCTTTATACCATTCATATGTCCATGTTTCTTCATTAACGGTATTTGGGTCAATGAACCCAATGCCATAGCGTCCAGCTTTTTTTATTTCATACATCTTCATCCTGCATAATACCACAGAGAGAATATAATGAGGATAATTACAGGTAATGATCGATCAATGAGCAGTACAACTAGCTTGAGACTTGAATTCCAGAAAGAAATCACTTACAGACAATAGCAACTAACGATGGATTTGTCGAGTGCTTCTTCATTGAATGACTAAAATAGTTCTGAATACTCAATGGATAGAGCTAGCTTATTGAAGTAATACTCTTCCTTGACTTTCACCATGAGGCCCTCTCGATTGTTACTCTTGGTAATTTTCATGTACCAATCATGCAATTGATACATTCTCGTTGGGAGGTTCTTGACCTCCTCAGGCCTTACCAAAGGTTGGCCGTGGACATATTTCCATTTTATGTCTTGCTTTTTAAGCTTAGGCATGGGCTCAATCTCGAGGAGTTGTCCAATAGTGATACCGAGCATTTCAGCGTTTCGTCTATGCTCGTCGGTTATTACCAGCTGACCGGCGCCGGTACTCTCATGTGTTGGTACAACAAGCGGGGGGATCGATTGTGCCGCCTGTTCTCCTAGCTGGGGAACGGTTTTCCCGCATTTTTGGTCAGCTGCTTGGCTCGAGCTTGAGCTCGACCCCTTTTGTCGTGCTCGATGTGCCTTCATGATTTGGCGCTCATAGTCTGAGTCAACAGGCTTGGAGCTGGTGCTCACGCCATACGAATAAAATGGTCAATCTTATCCTCGTGCACTTTCTCCCTTGGCGGCGGTGCCGGTTTTGGTGCGAAATGGGCCTCCACTTGGGCCTTCACCATGGCTTCGCGTTGCTCCTTGGTCTTGTCGTAAGGCCTCTGCGGAAGAGGCGCGAGGCTTTTTGGACCATGTTGAAATCGCTTGCCTCCGCCTGTACCTCCTGTACTACCTCGACTTGTAGCACTACGCACCATAGCTGCGGCGGCTCTCTTCCGCGATTGCTGAGGCAGCGGAGATGGCTGACGTGGTGTCGGACTTGGAGGTGGAGTGGCACACGTTGGTGGACTTGGAGGAGGAGGAGTGGCCTCACGCGTTGGCTGAGTTGAAGCGGGAGGAGTGGCCTCACGCGTTGGCTGAGTTGAAGCAGGAGGAGTGGCCTCACGCGTTGGAGGAGCGTGAGTCGTCTGCTCCTCGTCACCTCCTGGAATTTCAAGTTCTAGCTGACGCGGTGTCGGTGGCCTTCGAAAGATGATGCAATCCTTTCTCCATAGAATGATACGATGTATGGCCTCTCCCAGTGTGTGCTCCTCGTCACCTCCAGGAATGTCAAGCTGTAGCCCTGAATATTAGTCCACCACCTCATCAACCATGACACGAGCATAGCCGGCTGGAATCGTTCTGCAATGGTAGGTTGCTCCGGGGGGATTTGTATAAGCAACGACGTCCGCCGCCTTCACGGATATGTTCTTTATTTTGAAGTGTAGCTCACAGTTAGTGTTCTCCATGATGTCATCCACAGGGTATCTATCCAGCAGTGCGTCGCCCGGGGTGGAACCCATGCTGCTTCTCGGCATGGATGGGACGGTGCTATCCAATGCTGGATCATCCCTAGCTGCGGCCGCTGCTGAGACCCCCTTTCCTGGCTAAGCGAGTCGATCTGCTGTTGCTGCCTCTGCAATTTGAGTGCCAAGTCCGTGTGTGCTGATTCTAGGCCTTGAAGACGTTTTGCTTCCTGCTTCCTTTGCCCGTCCTCCAGCTTCTTCTTCTTCTCCTCCTCCATCTTCCTTCTCGCATGGCTTCTGTAGTCGGCGTTCCACTCAGAAAATCCCTCATACCACGGAACAACGCCCTTGCCCCGTGTTCTTCCCAGGTGTTCAGGATTTCCTAGGGCGCGCGTAAGCTCATCGTTCTCTCTGTTGGGCGTGAACCCCCTTTCGATCTTCTTCTATTGCTTCAACTAACTTATCATCGGCTTCTTTAAGACATGCCTTCTTCGAAACACTACAAGAAATATGTCAACTTGTGACCACCACTATTGGTCACTGAAAGGTCACAAATTTCCATTTACGACCTTTTTGTGACCAAAAACAGAAGGTCAAAAGCTGGCCGTCGTAAACTGACTATAGCGACCTTTCTTCTGAAATGGTCAAAGACGTTTACGACCAAAATATTCCTACTGTGGCGTTTTGGTCACTAGCAACCTCCCCAAGTCACGTAGGCATCCAGCATGGCAAGCTGATGTGGCACAAGATTCAGCCCGGTCCAATTCAGTTTTCTACATGGGCCGAGCCCATTAATTCAGCCTTTCTATATTTTTTTTCGTGTCAATTTTTGGTCGATTTCATGGGCCCAGCCCAACGTTGTAGCCTTTTTTATTGTTGGCCCATGGCCTTTTATTATTTATTGCTTTTCTATTTTCATCCATTATATATTCAAGCTGGTCCCACTAGTCAAATGGGTCCCACTTGTCATGATCATCTCTCAAATTGGTCCCACATGTCAGAAATGTACAAATTTGACAGATTATTTTCATAAGTGGACCCATTGGTCAAGTTTCCATTTCACAAGTTTTCAGATCACATACATAATCAAAAAGAACACATAAATATGCTACTCTTTACTAAGTAGAACTTGACGGCTTCACACTTCACGGCTTCACACTTGCTTCACACTTCACACTTGAGCATCTGTAAAAGAGGAACAACCACAAATTTAAATCTCAATTGCAGTATAGGCCATATGCAGAAGCAGTTCAAAGTCGAAACAACATCAATTAAAAACACGCGCACAGAAACATAGGAGTCAAAATGCAGTATAGGACCAGGACAAGGAAACTCCTGTTATCAAATCAACACACAGCTTGTAGCAAAACAGCAATAGAATACATTATAACGAGAGTAAGCTTGAATCAAACAGCACAGAAACATGTGTATATCTCATGTGAGCATCATGCTGTGGTTTTATTAAACAATGATACAGCAACAGAATACAATATCTTCAATGCAAATTATGGTACTTGTAGCAAAATTGCATAAGCTTTGAATTTTCAAAGAATAAGTTCGAAAGAAAGTATAGCAGTGCGTAAGCTCAGGTTACCTGGGTTGTCGACCAGAGGTGCCTTCCACTTTGCCCTTGTTGTTCAGGTTCTTGATATTCTGAATACACAGAAATCTCAGCTCAGAACTTGTAATACACATCGCTGCTTGTCTAAGCAAATAGACTACCTAGTCATATTGCCATGAGATAGTTCATGGTGTACCTTTTGTTTCCATGGCCCCTTGAACTGGTTTGGAATGGTTGGAGTTGTCCATTTCCCATCTTATACAATCTGCACCTTCAAATAGAACAAATATATGTCAAACATAGATGAGCAGAAAATACCAACTAATCAACGAAAAAACTAACATGCAGATAGTACTCAAACAAATCAAAGAGGAAGGAAACAAGACATCTGCTTTGCTAGCTAGGAGTGGGTAAACTGAAACATGAGCATGTTGTCCTAACGTTGTCGTAACAGCCGGATGGGATGAAGCGTCGTTCTAAATAAAAGGAAAGGCGGCGGAGAGGCTAGTGCATCGTCCGATGCGCCTGCCTGCCTCGGAGATGAAGGCAAGACTAGCGGAATTTGGCTGCCATCAATTAGTTGAGCCATACGATTGGTTAGTCTAGCAAGCATATTAATGTTTGAACGATTCAGCATTGATAAGGTTTTTACAACAAACATGTTGGCATCATGAGGCTGGCACATGCCGGATCCAGATAGAGACAAGCAACAAGACCCCCACCCACTACTAAGAAGTAGAGAATCTAACAGAACTGCGAGAGATGAAGCAAGCAAGGGGAGGCCAGCAATTCAGTTTGCCAGGAGCAGTAACAGGTTGGATAAGAATTGGGAGGCCGACAATTTCAGTCAATGGCAACAGAAAAGCTGCAGCAGGCTCTCCGTGAAAAACAAAGAGGCCAGCTCTGTATCTGTTGTTGTTCACAACTTCACACAGATTATATGCACAACATGTCAACTTATCTGAAGCAAGCAACAGATTATTTGGGACCAAAGCAATGTCTGCATTCTAATAGTAGTACAAATTAAGCAAAGACACCATAGCAGAATGGAAGCTCCAAACTGCTGTTGCACAAATTTGAAGAGATGAACACGTACAGAGCATATGCATCCATTCTACTGTACTACAAAATGAACCAAAGACAAGATGCATTCAAGAAGCATTCATCCATAGCAGGACAGAAGCAAGACAAACTGTTGCTCCACACAGTCAGTCGCTGTCAGCTACTGCTCCATACAAGACGCCAAAGACAAGTTAGCAACGGCCAGTTTATCGCGCATGAAACAAAAGCACTCCCTCGGAACAGGGCATATGCAGAGTGCGGGGAAACAGAGTAAGCCGTATGCAGAAATGAAAGAATAGTAAGCAATCTAACAACATTATTATCTTTCCAGCATGAATATGTGAGCACATACTAAGTAGCATCAGCAGAAGATTAACTAAAATGACACTCCAGAAGATAAACTGAAATTACAAGGAACTACTCTCTGCTTTGACAACAGAAGGTATACTCACACATTTATATTATATTGTTGGTACAGGAAATATGCCATAAAGCATATAAGCATACACACAAGATACTTAGGCTACTAATCGACTTCCAAAGCTATTTACGAATAAGCAAGGCCTCATTCCCACTGTAGAAATCATCAAAGGTGGATGGTTTATCTGTGCTCGCATAAAATTCTTTTCAGATTTGTATCCATAAGACAAAGCAGTAGTAATTCAGTTTGCAACACTATAGATTGCTCTGAAAGTGGACCACAAACTGTACATAATTAGGACAACTGGCAAACAAATGAAGAAGTACAACGTTTGTAACAGCAAAGTTAGGAGCAGAAATGTGTAATGTTATCGGTTGTAACAGCAAAGTTAGGAGCATATAAGCAAACAGGTGCCAACCCAAGTTTCTACTGGTAAAGCAAGCATCACCAATGCAATGTGTAATGTTATCGGAGGAGGGGGCGAATGCGCATACTTCTCTGTGAGGTTGGGATGGCCAAAAGGGTTGGAATCGTTGGAGTAGCCCGACACCGCGTTGGCCTTCATCTTCTTGGCCACCTTCTCGGCCTGCAGAAGCAGCACCATCGACAAACAAGTTAGCAACGGAAACCCTAGGCGCGGGGCAGGAAGGCAGCTGAGCGGAAACCCCCACCTTCTTCTGCGCCTTCTTGGACATGTACTCCAGGATCTGCTCCTCGGTGACGCCCCCGCGCTTCGCGCTCCCGCTCCGCCTCCTTCGGCGGTCCCCGGAGTCGGAGCCGGAGCCGGACGCCTGCGAATCGCTCGCGCCGCTGGAGGAGGAGGAGGAGGAGGATGGGGCGGCCTTGCGGCGGCTCCTGCAGCGGTGGCGGCTCCGGCCCCGGCGGAGCGAGCCACCGGAGTCGGAGTCCGAGTCGGACGGCGACCGCCGCCGCCGCCGCCGCGACGAGCTCCGGCTGCCCTCGACGTCGCGCTCCTTCCTAGGCATGTCGGCTACGGGAGGGAAAGGCGGCTGGTCGTGGAGATTTGGCGTGCCGATGGAGCCGAGCCGATTAACTGAACGAACAAATTGGGGCTGGCGGTTGGGTCGATCCAGAGATCCAGAGAGGAGGAGAGGAGGAGGAGTCGTGGGTTGGAGGGTTGGAGGGGATCGATCCATATGGATCTCGCCGGACAGAGGGCTCCAGAGGTGGTGGCGGATTGGAGGGGATCGATCCATATGGATCTCGCCGGACAGAGGGCGCCGGAGGTGGTGGCGGACAGAGGGCGCCGAAGGTGGCGGCAGCCAGGGAGGAGTGGAGCGCTAGGGTTCGAGAGAGAGAGAGGAGGGCACGAGGGGTTGGGTGCGGTTGGGTGCGTGGGAGGGAGTGCGGGTTGTGGGTTGGGCGACGTGGGTGAGACAGGCGGGCCGTTGGATCAGGAGCATCCGACGGTGATTAGGCACGATCTGCGTGAGATGCTCCTGGACCAATCAGAATGCAGTGTATCAGTACTACATTTTTTGACCATCTAAATTGGTCGTAATCGACTAAAAGTAAGGTGCTAAATCATATTGGCTATTTTGTGATATGAAAAATAAAAATAGAAATAAAATACCTTCTCATGTTTCATCAAATTTGACCTTAGTTTTCAGGAATAATGACAAATCGAAATAAGACAAATATCTTTTAAAAGAGTTAGGAGAAATTAGTTTTTTAAATCATTTTCCATTTTTAAAGTGTCCAAAATGAGTTTTTTTGTGAAGGACATACTATATATTTGTTGTAAAATTTTACCAAATCAATTTTCTAAAATAATAGGCCATATATAATGCATAACTGCCAAATAATTGAGTGTCCAAAGCTTTTATCCACCTCTCGTGAAAAAGACAAATATCCGCTGATTCAGCTGGAAACGGGTCAAATTTGAACTGTAGCTGTCTCATAGTTTGCTCTTTATTTTTTCCAAAAATCATTTCTAGGTACATAAGTATCTATTTAATCAGAGAAACACCAAAAAAATTATAAAATTCAACCACTAGCTAGGAACGGTCATTTCCGTCGTTTTGACCGCATTTTGAAACGGGCACAAAAAATTCAAAAAAAACAAAAAATTGGAAAACCTTCGCATTGTGTCATTATATATGACCAAGTTTCCAGGAAAAATAATAAACTTGTAATACGGAAATTATTTTAAAAAAGTGTTCTCAGAAATGAGCTATCATGCGTGAAGATTCATGGCTTTCAAGCCAAATGATCAATCTTATGGCCACATTCATGTCATAGTTTGTTCAAATGATCTCATATTGTGCACAAGGGTGCATATTGGAATTCCAAACAATGTTGCCTAAGGGAGTTTTCACTTTCTTTGCACGAAAAAACCATTTTTCATTTTCTGAGTGCCCAAAAGGAGGTATTTTTGTGAAAGAACTACCGAATAATTGTTGCAAAATTGGACCAAATCGATTTTCTAAAATACTAGGACATATTTAATGCACAATTGACAAAATGGTTGGGTGCAAAAAGTTTTGATCCACCTCTCGTGAAAAAGACAAATTTCCGCCGATTCAGCTGGAAACGGGTCAAATTTGAACTGAAGCTGCCTCATAGTTTGCTATTTATTTTTTCCAAAAATCATTTCTAGGTACATAAGTATCTATTTAATCAGAGAAACACCAAAAAAATTCCAAGATTCAACCACTAGCTAGGAACGGCCATTCCCGCCGTTTTGACCGCATTTTGAAACGGGCATAAAAAATTCAAAAAATTAGGAAACCTTCGCATTGTGTCATTATATGTGACCAAGTTTCCAGGAAAAATAATAAACTTGTAATATGGAAATTATTTTAAAAAAGTGTTCTCAGAAATGAGCTATCATGTGTGAAGATTCATGGCTTTCAAGCCAAATGATCAATCTTATGGCCACATTCATGGCATAGTTTGTTCAAATGATCTCATATTGTGCACAAGGGTACATCTTGGAATTCCAAACAATGTTGCCTAAGGAAGTTTTCATTTTCTTTGCACGGAAATTTCATTTTTCATTTTCCGAGTGCCCAAAAGGAGGTTTTTTTGTGAAGGAACTACCAAATAATTGTTGCAAAAATGGACAAAATCAATTTTATAAAATACTAGGACATATTTAATGCACTATTGACAAAATGGTTGGGTGAAAAAAGTTTTGATCCACCTCTGGTGAAAAAGACAAATTGCCGTCGATTCAGTTGGAAGCGGGTCAAATTTAAACTGCAGCTGCCTCATAGTTTGCTATTTATTTTTTCCAAAAATCATTTCTAGGTACATAAGTATCTACTTAATCAGAGAAACATCAAAAGTTTTCCAAGATTCAACCACTACCATGGAACGGTCAAGCCCGCCATTTTGACCGCATTTTGAAACGGGCATAAAAAATTCAAAAAAAATCAAAAAATTGGAAAACCTTCGCATTGTGTCATTATATGTGACCAAGTTTCCAGGAAAAATAATAAACTTGTAATACGGTAATTATTTTAAAAAAGTGTTCTCAGAAATGAGCTATCAAGTGTGAAGATTCATGGCTTTCAAGCCAAATGATCAATCTTATGGCCACATTCATGGCATAGTTTGTTCAAATGATCTCATATTGTGCACAAGGGTGCATATTGGAATGGCAAACAATGTTGCCTAAGGAAGTTTTTATTTTCTTTGAACAAAAAAAACCATTTTCCATTTTTTTAGTGTCCAAAAGGAGGTTTTTTTTGTGAAGGACCTCCAAAATAATGGTTGCAAAATTGGACCAAATCATTTTTCTAAAATACTAGGACATATTTAATGCACAATTGACAAAATGGTTGGGTGTAAAAAGTTTTGATCCACCTCTCGTGAAAAAGACAAATTTTCGCCGATTCAGTTGGAAACGGGTCAAATTTGAACTGCAGCTGCCTCATAGTTTGCTATTTATTTTATCCAAAAATCATTTCTAGTTACATAAGTACCTATTTAATCATAAATACATGGTATGGTGGCGATACGTCGAGGTTTGGGCGGTGGCCGAGGCCCCCAACTCTAGAGCGTGTAAACTCGCATGCCTGCCGCATGGTCACCGCGTGACCATGGCGTTGCCATGTGTTCTAGCGGTCTAGGCATGTCTAGTGGGTTGGGCACTCCCCAGGTAGGTGCTAGGAAGAAAATTACAACATAAGATTCTCACGAGGAGACCGATCGATGCTCAAACATGAATTAGCAGCCAAGTGTTTGATTAGCGGTACGGGAAATGTACATGGCTAATGGGCGTGAGTTTTGGCTGAGGATAATCAGTTACTAAGAAGACCGTCTTCACAAGTTTTCAGCTCAAAAGGAGGAGCCTAGGTGGTACTTGCTTTGCAAGCTACCACACTGGACATAAATACGAATGTTGAAGCTCAGCTTAAAATAATGAATGGATTGAGCTGGCATTTGGTGGAGGATGGTTATTTGGGCATAGGAAAGCACTGTAGAAAATGGATACTATTTGGAGATGCCAAAGTGGTACTTCCTTCACAAACTGTTGTTCTGAACAGAATAGGAAAATGAATATTTTTGAATTATTTTTGAACTAGGCAAGGAAAGTTTTTACATATTTGACAAAGAGATGACCCAAAGAATTTATGAGATTTTTTGGGGAATTTTGGAAATTACAGAAATATAGGTTGCTTCACAACCTAGGGCAAAACTGCCACATGGACATGACACATAGGCAAAACTGATGAGGTGGCACCTAGTCATAGCAACCCACCACAATTTACAAGGCTATGACCATCTATATTGGTCGTTAACAACTAGAAATAAGGCAGCGGACTAGCGATGTTTGCTTTATGACCATTTCGTGTAAGGAAATTATGACCTTTCTGACCAAAATGGTCGCAATGGTTTAGGGTTTGGAGCCCCTCGAACAGCTTTTGACCAATTGGTCTCAAATGGTCATAAATCTATGACCAATTCTTCCAGGGTCACTGACAGAAGGTCATAAGTTGACATATTTCTTGTAGTGAAACCTCGCCTGTCTTCGGGTCCAACGCCCCCCCTATGCGCATAGAACCAACTTATGCACCTGGGGGGGGGGGGGGGCAGCTCAATGTAACTGGAGTGACCTGTGCAGCCAGCATCTCTTGTTCAGAATTATCCCACTTAGGCATTGCCACCGCGTAGCCACCTGGCTCCAGCCTATGGAATTGCTGCTTTTTTGTGGCATTGGCCTTGTTTTTTCTGGACCGTTCCTTAGATAATGATGATTCCTTGAATTTTACGAAATTGTCCCAGTGTTCTCTTTGGTTCTCCAGTGTTCCCTTGAATTCTGGAGTCTTCTTTCCTGCTTTGATGTAGTCCTTCCATACAGTTTTCTTGTGGTTGTTGAATGCAATTGCCATCTTCCTAAGAGCAGCGTCCTTGACTTTCTCCACATCTGCAGCTGTGAAATGATCTGGTAGGGTGAAATGTTCCATGAGATCTTCTCAAAGCGCTTTTTTGCTCTGTCATCGACAAAAGTAAGATCTGGACGGGGCTTTGATGGCTCTTTCCATTCTTGAAGGGAGATCGGGAGTTTGTCCTTCACAAGAACTCTGCACTGACGAACGAACTTGTTCGCAATGTTCTTAGGCGCTATTGGTTCGCCATTAGTTTTGATGGCATTGATGTTGTACTTTACGCCCTGCTTCAACTTTTTTCCCGGGCCTCGCACTCTGCATGTAGAAGATTTGCTCGATCCGGAGGGCTGAAAAGAAGAAAGATCGATTCGTTAATATATCTTCAAATAATTTAAAACATGTGATGATCACCAGATGCCTGCTTATATAAATATACCTCACCGGTCTCTGTTTTATCAAGATCAACATTTTTCTTCGCCATCATAATCATTAATTTCATTGCCATCATAATCATTAATTTCTTTGCCATCATAATCCATACTTCATCAATTCGGTCATCGCGATCGAATATCATATCATCACCCTCCCCAGTATTGTTCAGATATTGGGAGTCGTCATCTTCTTCATTTCGATTATCTGGCGCGCGAGGGGAGCGTATGATCTCGAACAGGGCCTCTTCTCCCTTTCTGCCGGTATTGTCCGCCATAGCTTTTATTTAACAAATCCAGAAGAAATATAAAACAATTTAGTATTCAAATTACAATATGCATGCATGCAATCAATAAGAGGAAATGCTGAATCATAGTACATAATATGCATCGTCTCGAATAATATATAATCTTGAATACATCGTCTCGAATATTATATATCGAATACATCACTAGCTAGCTAGCTAATAAAGATCGAATACTACAGAATAATCTAGGCCACTCGCGGTTCCTGAGGCGCGGGCGGTGGACACCCAAAGAGAAGGAACCATCATAGGATCATAGCTCCGATCATCTTCCCAAAGACCCTGTCAGGTATTGAAGAACCTGACGTCCATAGCAGCCATGTAGCGACGGACATGCTCGTCCTCCTCCCTGACACGGTGATGCACCACCTCCGACGGGGCCGGCTCCCTTCGCACCGGAAGTGGCCCACGGGAACGCCACCAAAGAAGCTCAGGGTCGACGACGGGACCCGGGTTCCTCACCAAGCGGCGAGCTCCTAAAGGTAGCACCTCCCAATGCCAGCCCGGCGGAGCCCAGTCCCGGACATGGGTCCTCTGAAGCAGGACGTCGTCGCGAACGGGTCAACGGCGAAGATGCGGGCCGGGCATCAATTAGAACAAATACTATACGACGCAAAAGTAACATTTTTTAAATGATTGGATTGTGATTTCTTATATGCAAATTCTAAATTTATATAACAAAAATTATAAGAAACTAAAAACTAAGATTTCTATAACATTTTTATAACAATTTGAAATTAATCTAATTCATCTAGCTAAAACTAACATTTCTAAAATTTCTGACATTTCTATAACATTTCTTTATACTATTTGACATTAACCTAATCTAATTCATTAATTCATCTAAAACTTTGTATGAAAAACAGAAAAACAGAAAAAATTAAAAACTAAAAACAGAAAAATTGTGTGTGTATGTGTGCACGTGCGTGTAGTGTGAGTGTGTGTGTGCACTTGTAGTGTGTGCGTGTGTGCGCGCACGGCCGGCGGCGGCGGCGGCACGATGGATTGGAGGAAGGAGAGGCCGGGGAAGGGGTTCACAGCGCGCGCGGGCGAGGTCGAGGCGGCGGCGACAGCGAGGTGAGGTGAGGTCGATCCAAGGTGACGGCGACGGCGAGGCGAGGGGCCGGACGTCGATGGCGCAGCATGGGGCGACGACGCGACGGGGACGGCGACGGCGCGGGACGGGGGCGGCGACAAGGGGCGGCGGCGACGGGGCAGAGGAGAAGAAGTAAAGGGAGAACTGACGAATTTTTTTGAAGTGTTTTCTTATATAGAACCTACCTTTAGTACCGGTTGGAGCCACTAACCGGTACTAAAGGTCTATTTTGGCTAGGCGAAGCGGCGGGAAATGCACCCCTTTAGTACCGGGTGGTGGCTACAACTGGTACTAAAGGCACCCCCTTTAGTACTGGTTGTAGCGACCACCCGGTACTAAAGGGGGTGCGCTGGCGCAGGTGCGGTGCGGGCAAGTTTAGTCCCACCTTGCTAGCCGAGGGCGCCCCGCACCTATTTAAAAGCCCCGGCGCGGTTGCTGTATCGAACTCCTCTCTATAGCAGGCTTCTGGGCCTAACTCTGCCTCTTATCTCTGTGGGCCTACTAGGCCCTGCGGGTCTGCATCATGGCCCAACTACAGGTTGGGTTACTAGTCGTATGCACGCCGCTATGGCCCAGTAGGTGAGCTTTTTTTAATTTAGTTTTTGTCTCAACAATTTTTTTCTTTTCTACTTTATTTATTTTCATTTATTTATTTCTGAATATTTTTTCTTTAGATACAAAAAATTACAAACTTTCTGTTAGTGCGAGTAGTTTTCAAATTTGAATAGTTTAATTTTTTATTTAGTTTTTGTCTCAACAAAAATTTAGTTTTTTTTCTTTTCTACTTTATTTATTTTCATTTATTTATTTCTGAATATTTTTTCTATAGTTACAAAATATTACAAACTTTCTGTTAGTGCCAGTAGTTTTCAAATTTGAATAGTTTAAATTTGAATTATTTGACAAACTAATTTGTAGACAAAGTGCATCCAGTTTTTGCACATAAAATTTCTTCACGATTGAAATACCAAAACACAAAAGTACCCTAATTATTACAAAGATTCCCTCTGGTTTGTTCGAAGCGGCACTTTCCAGATATATTGCTAAACAGTAAAACGAAGGTACCTAGGAGGCCTCTCAGTGTTTTGCTGTCTTCAGCCGTCCGATCAAAAAATTGACGGTTCTCCCTAGCCATCATCACACATTGCTAATCGGGCCTACGTAGCTGGGCAGCTGCTCCGCAAACCTATCTGGGCCATCTCCGTTCATCCTCTGTCTTGTCATCCATTCCCACGATGTTTCTTTTCCCTGAAAGAACTATGTGGCGCTTTGGCTCATCGTATGATCCATTCGCTTCCTTATCTTTTCTTTTTCTTGGCCTGGTAGACATGTCTTTCACATAGAAAACCTGCGCCACATCATTGACTAGGACGAATGCTTCATCTGCATACACAAGATTGTTGTGATCCACTGCTGTCATTCCGTACTGCGGGTCTTCCGTTACCCCACCTCGTGTCATATTGACCTATTTGCACCGAAACAAAGGGACCTTCAAAACACCTCCATAGTTAAGTTCCCATATGTCCTCTATGTAACCATAATATGTGTCCTTTCCCGTGTTGGTTGTTGCATCAAAGCGGACACCACTGTTTTGGTTGGTGCTCTTCTTATCTTGGGCGATCATGTAAAATATATTCTCATTTATCTCGTACCCTTTAAAAGTCACTATATTCGAAGATGGTAACGGGGACAGCAAGTACAGGTCATCTCCAATATCGCCATCATGCATGGCACGTGTGTGCAACCAACCGGCGAAAGTTCTCGTTTGCACGTGTAATGCAGTAGTCAGACTGCTCCGGGTGTTTGGAGTGTAGAAAATTCTTGTGTTCATCCATATACGGAGCCACCAAGGAGGAATTCTGTAGAACTATATAGTGTGCTTCAGTGAGAGAATGCCTGTCCATACATATTATTTGATCCCCTCCTAGTGTGCCTTTTCCATCTAGTCTGCCCTTATGTCGCGATTCAGGAACACCAATCGGCTTAAGGTCAGGAATAAAGTTAATACAAAACTCAATGACCTCCTCATTTTCATGGCCCTTCGAGATGCTTCCTTCTGGCCTAGTACGATTATGAACATATTTCTTCAAGACTCCCATGAACCTCTCAAAGGGGAACATATTGTGTAGAAATACAGGACCCAAAACGTTAATCTCTTCGCAAAGGTGAACTAGGACGTGCGTCATGATGTTGAAGAAGTATGGTGGGAACACCAACTCGAAACTGACAAGATATTGCAACAAATCATTCTGTAACCTTGATATGATTTCGGGATCGATTACCTTCTAAGAGATTGCATTGAGGAATGCACATAGCTTCACAATGGCTAATCGAACGTTTTCCGGTAGAAGCCCCCTCAATGCAACCGGAAGCAGTTGCGTCATAATCACGTGGCAGTCGTGAGACTTTAGGTTCTGAAACTTTTTCTCTGCCATATTTATTATTCTCTTTATATTCGACGAGAAGCCAGACGGTACCTTCATACTGAGCAGGCATTCAAAGAAGATTTCCTTCTCTTCTTTGGTAAGAGTGTAGCTGGCCTGACACTGATGTATGCTGTCTTTTCTGTGCATACGTTGCTGGTCCTCCCGTGCCTCCGGTGTATCTTTTGTCTTCCCATACACGCCCAAGAAGCCAAGCAGGGTCACACAAAGATTCTTTGTCACGTGCATCACATCAATTGTGGAGCGGACCTCTAGGACTTTCCAATAGGGCAGGTCCCAAAATATAGATTTCTTCTTCCACATGGGTGCGCATCCGTAAGCGTCCTTCGGAACAGGTTGTCCGCCAGGACCCTTTCCAAAGATTACCTTCAAATCCTTGACCATATCATGTACATCAGCACCAGTACGGTGGTGAGGCTTCGTTCGGTGATCCGCCTCACCTTTGAAATGCTTGCCTTTCTTTCTTATGGGACGCCTGCTCGGAAGAAATCGACGATGTCCCAGGTACACATTCTTCCTAAAACTATCCAAATATATATTGTCGGTATCATCCAAACAGTGCGTGCATCCGCCGTATCCTTGTTTGTTTGTCCTGAAAGGTTACTGAGAGCAGGCCAATCATTCATGGTCACGATCAGCAACGCCTTTAGGTCAAATTCTTCCTGTTTGTGCTCATCCCACGCATGTACACCTTTTCCATTCCACAACTGTAATAGTTCTTCAACTAATGGCCTTAGGTACACATCAATGTCGTTGCCGGGTTGCTTAGGGCCTTGTATGAGCACTGGCATCATAATGAACTTCCGCTTCATGCACAACCAAGGAGGAAGGTTATACAAACATAGAGTCACATGCCACGTGCTATGGTTACTGCTTTGCTCTCCAAAAGGATTAATGCCATCTGCACTTAGACCAAACCATACGTTCCTTGGGTCACTTGCAAACTCCTCCCTGTACTTTCTCTCGATTTTTCTCCACTGCGACCCATCAGCGGATACTCTCAACTTTCCATCTTTCTTACGATCTTCTCCTATAAGTGCATCTAGTGCCCCTTAGTGATTTTGGTGTATTGAAGACTTATAGGTTAAGGGACTAATGTGTTTATGAGTGTACACAGGTCTATAAGTCTATGATGAGTTTGACATTTACAGAGAAAGTCGAGCCCTAAAAATGAAGTTCTTCAACTGAAGACTTTGATATTTTGAAGACTTTCTGAAGACTTTGAAAGTGAAGAAATTGGTGTGACCTTGAAGACATGGTATTCATTTGAGGAACATGAAGCGTGAAGACTTTTGTTTTCGTAGTTTCGTTTTCTCTTTCTTGAGTCATAGGAAACACCGTACTGTTAAAGGGGGTCGAGGAAATACTAAGGAAAAATTTTCATGTGATGCTCAACTCAAAATCCTACACCTACCAATCCCTTCGAGTGAAGCCTTTGGAAATCTCATACAGCTCAGTCAATTTCTTCAGTGACAGAGACGAAGTTCTTCTGGTTGCTGAGGAATTTGTTCTGACTGAGGAGTTAGGAATTCGCCAGTGCGGATTGCCTACACAGTGAGGAACATGATAGCCCTGAGGAATTTGAGAGTCAAATTTCCAACCGTTGCTGTGCTGCGCGCCAGCTGTCCCAAAATATCTTATCCACCTAACGATCATATCATTGAAGGGCATTTATGTCTTATCATGTCGGGCTGCTCCCTAGGCTATAAATAGCCGCCCCGTACAACCACTAGCTGGTTGGCTGCTCCGAGACAACTTGACACTTGTCATTTGAGAGCAACCCATCCTCCGAGGACTTTGAGCGAAAATCATCGAGTGAGGAAAAACCCGAAAACCAAACCCCTACAAACCCAAAGTGATTGAGCATCACTGAAGAGATTGATCCTGCGTGGATCCGACGCTTGTTACCTTTGAAGACTGTGCTTCTTCCAGACGGTTAGGCGTCATGTTCTAGAGCATCCAAGAGGAATTGTGGATCACCGAGTGACCAAGTCTGTGAAGGTTTGGAAGTCGCCTGAAGACTTACCACGAGTGATTGGACGAGGTCTGTGTGACCTTAGTTCAAGGAGAATACGGTGAGGACTTGGTGTCCTGAGCTGCGTGCTCAGCGACTGGGTGTCCGGGACTGTGTGTCCTCGAGTTTAAATACTCAGCCGCTCCAACCAGACGTACAACTAAGACAGCAGTTGGAACTGGTCTACCAAATCGTTGTCTTCACCAACCTAACTGGTTCTATTTCCTCAACTCTTTCATTTTCTCATTACTGTGTTGAGTGTTCGTTCATATATGTGTTTGAAGACTTTGACTGAAGACTTTCTCAATTTCCTCAGTTCACTTTCTTCAGTCTGTTTGTCTTCATCTTGTGCTATCCTGTGTTTACGCTTTCTGTACTCTTTGATTGTCTTCATTTCATCATGATGACCATGCCCGCATTCTCTTATGCTTACTTCTGAGTACTTATTCCGCTGCAAGTAGTTCTTCACTTAGGAATTTCCTCACCAGATAATTCTTCATTGAAGAATTCATAAAAATCGCCTATTCAACCCCCCTCTAGTCGATATAACGCACTTTCAATTGGTATCAGAGCAAGGTACTCCCTTGTTCTGTGTGATTTTGGTTTAACCACCTAGATTTTTAGTTATGTCGACCGCAGGTATGATCAAGGTCTCAGCTGGGTGTCCTACCTTTGATGGGACGGACTACCCCTAATGGAAGAACAAGATGCGAATGCATCTTGAGGCAATTGACAACGATCTCTGGTATGTTGTGGAAAAATGGTGTTCCCTCTATCTCACCCTCACTGAACGCTGCCGATGTGAAGAGATTCAAGCAACTCGATTCTCAAGCGAAGAATATCATATGTGGCCATCTGAGCAAAGGACAGTATGGAAGAGTGAGTGCTTTGGAAACTGCTAAGCTCATCTGGAACAGGCTGTCCAAAGTAAATGAAGGAGTCTCAACTCAGCGTGACTCTCGAGTTGATGTTCTTCGAAATCTCTTCAACCGCTTCAAAAGACTCGATAATGAAAATGTTCAACAAACCTTCGATCGCCTCACTGACATCTCAAATGAGCTTCAAGCGCTTGGTGCCACTGACATCACCGACCATGAGGTGGTGAAGAAATTGTTGAGATCGCTTGATTCCTCATTTGATACTCTGGCACTGATGATACAAGAGCGTGCTGACTACAAGTCACTTGATCCAGCTGATATCCTCGAGAGGCTAAATACTCATGAGTTCCAGCTTCCTGAAAAGAGAGACCTCTATGGTTCTAGCTATGGAAAATCACGTGCCCTGAAGGCCAAGGCTGTGTCTGAATCTGATTGTAAAGAATCTGGTAGTAGCCTTGGAGATCCTGAAGAATTGAGCCAGGAGCTAGCACTACTCGTGAAGAAATTCCAGAAGTTCTCAAGACGTGGTCGCTTTGGAAAATCCTCAAGGAGCAGTGATTCCTCATCCAGTGACTATAAGAGAAGGCTTTGCCACAAATGCAAGAAACCTGGTCACTACATTCAAGATTGTCCTCAGTGGGAAAAGGAATTAAAGAAGAAGAAATACAAGGATTACAGTTCTGATGACGCTAAGAAGAAGAAGAAATCGTCGAAATCTTCATCATCAAAATCCTCAAAGTCTTCTTCTCACAAGAAGAGCAGCTCCAAGAAGGCTCGGACATTCATTGGCAAGGAAATGGACTCTGAAGCTGAATCTGAGGAACATGAGGAAGAGGAGGCATCAGAAGAATCCGAGTCTGGTGTGGCGAGTCTGGCTCTCGCTACTGCTTTCGTCAGCAAGTCAATCTTCTACTCTGAAGAAAATGACCTCACCAACAAAGCTGATGAAGATAGTGATGACTACACTCCCACCTATTGCTTCATGGCAAAGGGTGCCAAGGTACTCAAATATACCTCCTCTGAATCTAGTGAAAATGAATCTGATGAAGATCTCAAGCCCAGCTACTCTAACCTTGCTAAGATTGCTGTAAAACAACAAAGGGCTTTTGAAAAGGTTCAAAACATGCTAGATAAAAGTGATGATATGTTGGGTGATGAAATGGATCGCACTAAAGCCCTGACTGAAAACCTTCAGAGACTTCAGTCTAGGCTTGACAGCCTTCAAGGTCATCATAACACTCTCTTATCTGATCATGAGAAACTTTCTTATGAATTTCTTCAAAGAAAGCAAGATCTTGAGAAGCTAAGAGTGAGTTATGAAGATCTTCAGAAGGAGCGCGATTCATTGCTAGCTCAACAAATCAGCGCTTCTCAGGAAGAATTTGTTCCTCCATGCTTAAAGTGCATTGAACGTGAATCTGCTAATTCTTCACCTGAATGTTCAAATGCTTCAACTGTTACAAATTCTTCACCTGCCTCTGCTATTACTAATTCCTCATCTGAGGACATTGCTAGTATCATTGACGATGCAGGGCTGAAGGAATTGTACATGACAGGCATGTACAAAAGCCTCAAAGGGCATCAGACTCTTTGTGATGTGCTTAAAAAGCAGATCCTCAACAGGAACCCTAGGAAAGAGGGTATTGCCTTTGAGAGGAAACTCAATGCTGATGGAACATATTGGAAGCCTGAGCAGTACCCCAAAACCTCATGGGTTGCTGCAAAGGGACCTCCAGTTGATCCATCTAACTTATCTGGCTTTACATGTGAATCTCCTCATTCTTCTGATGAGTCATTTGACTCCAACTATAAACTGTTCAAAAATCAGAATGGTGAAGTATTTGCTAGATATGTTGGCACTAACTGCAGGAATGGTTCCCCTATGAAGAAAATCTGGGTTCCCAATAAGTGCCTTGAAAGTCTTCAGGTGAATGTCCTCATGACACCACCTGTGAAGAATAGGAACCTCAGATCAAACTCTTCATATGGACCAAATTCTTCATATGGATCCAATTCCTCATACGGATCTAATTCCTCAAAAGGATCAAAGTCCTCATATGATCATCATCGTGCTAACAACTCTGTATCGCAGGGTAGAGCTAAGGGCTATGAATATGTGCATTATTCTTCAAACCAATATGTTCATAAGTCCTCGAAGAATTTCTCTGCTTATTCATATGCTTACCCTAACCCCTCTTATGTGAAACGAAATGGATTGGCCTCTATGCCACCATTCTCATATGGAGCTCGCAGAGTGATGAACTCTTTGCCACCCCTTCAGATGTGGGTGGTGAAGAAAAAGAACTAATCTCTTCTGCAGGGTCAGGTCTCCAGACGTGCTCTAACGTCTGAAGAATTTGCTGGGGGCCTGACAAAAATGCCTGAAAGTACGCAGGCTAGTCATGAAGAAATGAACTTTCATTTCACACGTCCTCATACTGCTTATCTGTTATACTGCCTGATGAAATTCATCTGATGAAATTGATATCATATTCTTCACTTATGAAGTATATGAGATCGTAAGTTGCACTAATTCATCTGCAGGATGATCAACCCAAAGCCAATGAGTGGGTCCTCGATAGTGGATGTACACATCACATGACTGGTGACAAGAATCTATTGATGGATGCTACCTTATCACCGTCACATCTGAAGCATATCATCTTTGCTGACAAAGGCAAAAGTCAGGTATTGGGTCTTGGTAAGGTTGCGATATCTAAGGACATACACATGGACAAAGTCATGCTTGTTGAGTCCTTAAGATACAACCTCATGTCAGTCTCAATGCTTTGTGATCTTGATATGGTTGTTGTCTTTGGCAAGTATCGTTGTGTTGTGATCATGGAAGCTGACAATTCCAAAGTTTTCGAAGGCTTTAGGAGAGGAGACTTGTATATTGTTGATTTCTCTACAGGACCACAACCAGCCGTGTGTCTACTTGCAAAAGCTTCAGAAGGCTCACTATGGCATGGACGACTTGGTCACGCAGGCATGAGGAATTTGCACACACTTGCGAAGAAGAAGCATGTCATTGGCATTGAGAATGTCAAATTCCTCAAGGATCACTTGTGTGGAGCCTGTGAAGCTGGAAAAATGACCAAGGCCAAGCATCCAGCGAAGACTATCATGACCACTACTCATCCATTCGAATTGCTTCACATGGACCTCTTTGGTCCTAATCATTACTCAGCAGTCACTAATGATGCATCTCTATATGGCTTTGTTATTGTTGATGATTACTCTCGTTACACATGGGTACACATTGTTACTTACAAACATGAAGTGCAGGAAGTCTTCAAACGATTTTCCTCGAGGGCTTCAACCAACTTAGGTGTGAAGATCAGGCACATCAGGAGTGACAATGGAACTGAGTTCAAGAATTCCGGTCTTGATGACTATCTTGATGAACTTGGTATTACTCATGAGTTATCTGCTCCCAATACTCCTCAGCAAAATGGCGTCGTGGAGTGCAAGAACAGAACTCTTGTTGAGATGGCTCGCACTATGCTTGATAAATACAAAACGCCTCGTCGTTTTTGGATTGATGCAATTGATACCGCGTGCCACATCATCAACAGAGTATATCTTCAAAAATTCTTCAAGAAGACTGCCTATGAACTCCTCACTGACAAGAAACCCAATGTGAGTTATTTCAAAGTCTTCGGTGCAAAATGCTGGATTAGAGATCCTCATCACAATTCTAAATTTGCACCGAAAGCACATGAAGGTTTTATGCTTGGTTACGGAAAGGACTCGCACACCTACAGAGTCTTCAACATCGCTCTTCACAAGATTGTTGATACTGTAGATGTGCGGTTCGATGAAACTAATGCCTCGCAAAGAGAGCACCTACCTTCTGTGTTAGATGAACCAGCACCTGAGGAATCTATCAAGTTCAAGGGAACTGAGGATGTCATTCCTACTGAAGAATCAGCTGAAGAATTCATTCCTGTACACGAAGAACGTCGAGCTGATGCACCTAAGGATAATGCTGAAGAAAATGGTACTGAAGAAAATGCTGATCAAATTCCTCGACGACAACCAGCTCATCCTCGCGTTGCAAGAGAAGTGCAAGTTGACAAGATCATCGATGGCATTGAAGCACCAGGTCCTCTCAGACGCTCAAAAGCTTCACATTTATCTAACTTTTGTGGGCACTATGCTTTTGTCTCTATCACAGAGCCCACTAAGGTAGATGAAGCATTTCTGGAGCCTGAGTGGATTCAGGCAATGCAAGAAGAATTACATCAGTTCGAGCTCAACAACGTCTAGGAACTGGTCAAACGTCCAGATCCTCGCAAGCATAATATCATTGGCACAAAGTGGATCTACCGCAACAAGGAAGATGAAAATGGCCTTGTGGTGACGAATAAGGCACGACTTGTAGCTCAAGGCTACACACAGGTTGAAGGAATTGATTTTGATGAAACTTTTGCACCTGTTGCTAGACTTGAGGCTATTCGCATATTACTTGCTTGTGCTAACCATCATAATATCACTTTATATCAAATGGATGTGAAAAGTGCATTCCTCAATGGTAAGCTTGAGGAAGAAGTATATGTTGCTCAACCCCCAAGTTTTGAAGATCCAAAGAATCCCAACAAAGTCTTCAGACTCAACAAGGCCCTCTATGGCCTCAAATAGGCCCCACGGTCGTGGTATGATACATTGAAGGAATTCTTCGTGAAGAATGGCTTCACACGCGGTTCACTCGACCCTACTCTCTTTACTAAATCATATGATGGTGAACTGTTTGTGTGCCAAATATATGTTGATGATATTATATTTGGCTGTACTGACCAACGTTATAGTGATGAATTTGCCTATATGATGAGTGAAGAATATCAAATGTCTATGATGGGAGAATTGAAATTCTTCTTAGGTCTTCAAATTCGTCAAAAACACAATGGCATATTCATATCTCAGGAGAAATACCTCAAAGATGTTCTGAAGAAATTCGGCATGCAAGATTGCAAAGGCGTCAAAATTCCTATGCCAACAAATGGCCATCTATGCACTGATGAAAATGGTATTGACTTTGATCACAAGGTATGCCGCTCCATGATTGGTTCTCTATTGTACTTATGTGCATCTAGGCCAGATATAATGCTTAGTGTTTGCATGTGTGCCCGATTTCAAGCTACACCGAAGGAATCACACCATAAGGCTGTGAAGCATATTCTTCGTTATCTAGCTCACACACCAACACTAGGATTATGGTACCCCAAGGGCTCTACTTTTGATCTCATTGGATATTCTGACTCTGACTATGCTGGTGATCGTGTGGACCGCAAGTCAACATCCGGTACTTGTCATTTCCTCGGACGATCTTTGGTCTGTTGGTCCTCGAAGAAATAGAACTGTCTACTGCGGAAGCTGAATACATTGCTGCTGGCTCTTGTTGTGCTCAATTGCTGTGGATGAAGCAAACTCTCAAGGACTACGGCATCAACGTGAAGAATGTGCCTCTCTACTGTGACAATGAGAGTGCCATCAAGATTGCTCACAACCCAGTTCAGCACTTGAAGACAAAGCACATTCAGATTCGTCATCATTTTCTTCGTGATCATGTGTTGAAGGGCAACATCTCCATCGAGCATGTGAAGACTGAAGAACAGCTAGCCGATATCTTCACTAAGCCCTTGGATGAGAAGAGATTTAGCAAGTTGTGGTGTGAGCTAAATATCTTAGAATCTTCGAATGTTCTTTGAAAAGGACACACATCCTGACACTTATGCAAAATTGATGACTTAGATGTGCAACACATGAAGAAACGTTTTTCTTCAATCAATGAAGAATAACACTCTAAGTGTGAAGAAATTAATGAAGAATTTGATTCTCAGAACCCTACAGCAATTGTACGCGGTGTTTGAAATCATCATTCTTATACGGTGGGTCACGCCACCACCAAAGTTCAAAATCTTCAATTTGAGTTTTTCCTCAGTTTTGAAATTCTTCAATTTTTCAAATTCTTGAACTTTGCAAAATCTTCACTGTTTCCGTTGTCTTTCTTCATTGACTATATATAGGTTTATGTCCTCTACATCATTCACTTATGGCTATTTCTTCAAGTTGTTTTTTCTGCTAAGTGAATGTGATCGGACCCTTCCCCCTCTATGCTATACTCACCCAATCTATTCACAAATTCTTCATGTGCGTTCTATTTGAAACTCGTTCAAAATCTTCACTGTGTCCTTGTCAGCTAAAGAAATTGCGAACGGAACTTTTAACTTATCTTATCCAAATTTTTGGTTTTGCCGCTCAAACCGTTCCGCATCCCACGATAAACTTATCTATTCAACCACGATCTAACACAATCTCCACTTTTCAGTACGTGGGTGACACATGTCAAGCGAATGAGAAGGGTCAGGGGCACGTTCGTCCCAAATCTTCGGGCGAACAGTTTTTCACCATGGCTATATATATACCCCCTCTCCCCTTCCTCACTTCCTTTACTCCGCTCGACCACTCTCTCTCTCGCTCGAGCTTCTCAAACCCTAGCGCTGCCGCTACTCCATCGTCGCCGGTGAGGAAGAGCTTCACTGCCTCGACCTCGTCGCTGTCGTACTCGCGCCAACCGCGGAAATCTTCACTCTGCCGCCGCCGTAGCTGTTTTCCTCCGCCGAGTTAGGGTGTGGGAGATCTGAACTGACGAACTTCTAATCTACACTTCTCAGTTCGTCGTGTTCTTCAGTTCGGGTAATTAAAAGTTACTTTTATTACTCGCTTTGATTCTCAAACCTTCCTGAACATCTTCAAAGGTGTTTATTCTTCAAATCTTCACACATATGAACACCTCAAACGAAATATGCTCTTGATTATTTTCTCTAAGCAATGATTTTTCTTCAAGATTCCTCAACTGTGTGGATCCTCGATCTATACAACTCTGGAACCTAAGACAAAGATCGCTTAGTGAAATTCTTCAAGGCTCATCTGGTCAAATTCCTCAAACTAGTTTTTTTTGAAAAACCTTCTGAGAACGCATATGACCTCTCCAAATTCCTCGCAACTATACTCTGTTCACAGGTACTCATGTCCGCTGCTGAATCACTAGGTTCTCATCAACTTAACTCATTTGCAGCGTTCCTCGAAGAAAAGTTGCATACTTCTTCAGAGAATTCGATTGTTCAAATTCCTCAGCTGAAGAATATGGCAGAAGGAAAGAAGCCACAGAAAGGAGGAAAGAGGCCTGAGGTCATGACTGCGTTTGAGATTCCTGAGGACATCTATGCTGATTATTGCACACCTGATGAAGCCGAGTTTGGAAAAGAAAACAAAAATCAGCGCAAGGTGCACATTCAAAGGATTGAAAGGAGATGGGCAAGGGAATGGAGGGAGTACAGATATGTTACTCCAAAGTACATGAAGAAATTCGCACTGAATCCTCCATGCCCAAGAGCTCCATTGGCACCTGGCCAAGAAGCTGACCCCGCCAGCATCAAGCGTGGTGAGGACTTTCCTGAAGAATGGGCCAAGCGCCAAGCCAAATTGGCAAGACAAGCCAACGAGGCAGTGAGGAAATTTAATGAGGACTCTGCTACTGCTGCTGCCACTGAGGCCTCTGTCAAGCCAAGAAAATCTATGGCAAAGAAGCCCGCACACAAACCAAGTGCTTCACCAACAGTGCCCTCACGACCAAGTTCCTCAGCTGTGCCCCTCACGGCCAATTCCTCATGCTGCTCCTGCTCCTCCCAAATCCTCAGCTCCTCCAAAGTCCTCAGCAGCTCCGACAAAGTCCTCAGCACCTGTGCATCTGGCCACGTGCCAAAGGATTGCAGGCATCTCCATTGCCTCTGGTGTTTCAGCAAGTTCCTCAGCTGCACCAAATTCTTCATCTGGCCCAACTCTACTGAAGACTAAGGCCACAGCTGGACGAGGTCCTCGGCCAAGTCCCAAGGAGAAACAGGTCGCCTTCCAAGTGCCACCTGAAGATAATGAGGCTGATGATGATGAACTGGCGGAAATCATCAGAGACCGACAAGAAAGGGCCGCTAGAGCCAAAGGCACACGTGTGCCACTGCTATTGGATCCAAGAGCGATCCTAGACTACATTGATCTCTGGCACAAGGACCCAAACACTCCTATGCCTGACTTCAAGTTGACACCTGGCCAAAGTCACATGCTGACTCATTTCATCCAAGAGGAGAAATGGAAATTTGATACGGCCAGAGAAATCAAGAAATCACAGTACAGAAAAGAGAAACTGCTGAACAAAAATGTTGTCAAGATGACAACTGAAGAACTTATCAAGATGCAGGCTGACATCAAAGCCCTCAGTGACAAATTTGACTCATATTATGCTGATTGGCAAGGAGCCAAAGTCAGATTTGTCAATCTGACAAAGAAGTTCTCAAATGTTGCAGCCCCAACGCAACAAGAAATTCCTCAGGCTGGAGCCTCTGCTCAGTCGACTGAAGAACATGCCAGCACCGCTGATAAAGTTCAGGCTGCTGAAGATAATGCTAGTTCTAGGGCTGATGATTTCATTCCAGTCGCTGAAGAAATTGCCAGGGCATCCACTAGTGGTGCGCCTGAAGAAACTGAAGAAGTCAGGGCAACTGCATCAGTTGCGCCTGAGGAAATTCACCCAGATTCCTCAGCTCCTCCTGCACCTACACCAACTCCAATCCTTCCATCTGCATCTGATGTGAAGAAGACCAAGGCTGCAGAACGAGCTGTAGTGAAGAAAAGGAAAGCATCTGCTGCGTCAAATTCTTCGGCTACGAAGAAAATGAAGCCAATGACCAGTTCATTTGAAAATCCAATCGATGTTGTTCCAATTTCCTCCATTCCATCAAAGGACCTTGTTCCTTTTGGTGAAGATTATGAGATCCCAAGCGGATCTGATGAAGAAACTCATTCTGCTGCTTCATCAGAGCAGATTGATGAAGAAATTGAAGTGGAAGCAATCCCTTCAACCCCAATCATTTCCTCGCCTATGCCTTAGTTCACAGCTGAAGAGGCTGGTGTTGAGGAAATTGAAGAAGATGTGGATATTGGAAGCACAACGCCAGTGATGAACGATGAATTTTGGGAAAGTCAGCATCCAAATTCTCCACTCTTCACCCAAATCCAACAGATTCCTCAGTCCCCTGCTCCAACAGTTCAAATGGGCTCTAAAGAAACTCATCCCACTTCATCTGTACATGAAGAAATTCCATCCACTAGCGCTGATGAACCTGCTGCTGCTGATCCTCAGACTGCACATGAAGAGGAACCAGAAATTCCTCAGACTGAAGAACCTGAGATTGCGATTCCAGAGGTCGTGATGCAACTCACTGACACTCCACTGCCAAAGCCAAAGAATCCATTCTCAACAAAGCAAAAGTTCAAGGCTGAAGACTTCTTTGGCGAGCATGTTTTCTTCACGGATTACAACCCATATGACTCTGCTCGCATAAGGAAGAGGCATTTCTGGACTGCTAGTCAAGCCAACTTCTATTCCTCTGTGCTATTCAACAAAGACAAAGTATTCGATCATGCACATATTCCTCATGTGGACATGGAATCTCTGCCAGGCTTCGAGCCAGTCCCCAGTGTTCTTCACGATGCAGGACTTCTGAATTTCTGCACTGACATCTGTGATTGGAATGAAGAACTTATTCTTCAAATCTATGCGACGCTACATATCACTGGAGACGCTGAAGATGTGAACTCATGGGTGTTGGACTGGATGTCTGAAAATACTCACTACAAGGCACCAGCAACTGAATTGCTTCGTGCCCTCCCACTCAGTCCTCCCCTTGATGGTGCTCGTTGCATCTACAACGAACCTGAGCTTTCAAATCACTACATGCAAGTGCTAATGAAGCCTTTGAAGCTAGGACAGGCACCTCGAACCAAATTCCTCATCAAGGAATTACTATATGTGCCTCGGACTGTCTATCGAATTCTGACGAAGACAATGAGTCCTATCAAAGGCCATGACTCAAATGATGAAGAAGTCATTGGCATCATGAAGAATATGCTTTTCAATATCATTCATGGCGTTCCCGTCAACTTCCATGATTTCTTCATGAGGACTCTGGCAAACATTGCTATGTCACCTTTTGAGCTGAAGCCTTATGTGTCGTGGTTCTAAGTCTGACAGTAGAATGGGGGGTAAGTATGAGAAGGCAAGGTCCTAGCTATGGAGTAGTTGTACACACGAGTGTTTAGCGAGTTCAGGCCCTTCTCTGAGGAAGTAACAGCCCTACGTCTCGAAGCCCGGAGGCGGTCGACTGATCTCTGTGTATATGAGTTACAAGGGTGCGAACCCTTCTACCAGTGGAGGGGGGTGGCTTATATAGAGGACGCCAAGACCCCAGCCAGCCCACGTTAGAGGAGGGTTAAAGTACATTAAGGCTGGCGTTACTGGTAATGCGATACATAAAGTGTCATCATGACCATTAAGACTATTTAATTACAGACCGTTTGGATGCAGAGTAGATCCTGAACTTCTGATGGTCGAGTGCATCTTCATGGTCGAGTGTCTTCTAGCCAGTCGAGTGGAGTCTCCCTTGGTCGAGTGGAACTTCTCTTGGTCGACTGGAAGGTTGCTTCGTATGATGATGTCATAGGGCATGGTATCCTAGATAGGTCCATGACCCTACCCTAGGTACATAACCTCATCATTAGCCCCCGAATGGATCGAGGTTCGAGTGAGGAAGGAGTTGACGATTTTCTCCGACTTGTTTACTGTACTTTGATTATGTCGTATCTTGGATCGACGATTCTTCTTTCGGCGTTGGCGTCGACTTTTACTTCAGTCGCCTTGATCCATTCTTATCATTTGTCGAGTGAACTTTTGAACTTTGGTGAACTTCCGAGCGACGGGTCGCGGGAAGGATATCGTCTGACAGATTGATCTGCTGTTAGCGGATTTTGCGGGATCTGAAATTTGGGAAGCGCGCGAAGTGGTGCGATCCGCGGCAATCGGGCGGGATAAGGCATGGACGCCTCGATTTCCGCGCCGCCTTTTTCGCCACGTATCGTACGTGTGCTACTGTTTCCGGATGTGACAGATCTGCTCGGACCCACTCGTCAGCCACTCGGAAGCGCCCTTATATAAAGCGTCGGGGGTGAGTTTTTGAACAGTGCCTCCCCATTCTCCTCTCTTCCCTCTCTGCCTCCGCCCACGGCGCCTGCTCCTACCTCCGCCTTATCCACCTCTCGAGCGCTTCGCCGGCGATAATGGTGAAGGATAAGACGGCGGCTCTAGAGCGTGCGAAGAAGGCGACGGCGATGGGGCAAGCGAAGGGGAGACCATCCAGTCGGGGCGGATCTTCGTCGAGGTCCTGCCTGTCGAAGGGTTGGGTCCAAGGGATTGGATCCGCTCGACCATCATTGGGAAGGACCTCGACAACCTGGCCGATGAGGGACTGATCCCCCACGGGTCAGTGAGGCTCCCGGGGTCCGAGTGTCAACCGCAGCCGCAGGAGGGTGAGTGCGTTCTCTTAGCCACTCACGTAGATCGTGGTTTTTCTCTGCCGCCGAGTGTGTTCTTCCGTGGGTTTCTGAATTTCTTTGGGGTGCAGCTCCACCATTTCAATCCCAATTCCATCACCTATCTTGCTGCCTTTGTGTCCATGTGCGAGAACTTCCTGGGTTGTCGACCGCACTGGGGTCTCTTCAAGCACATATTCACCTATCGCTCGCAGACAGTAAAAAAGGCGAGCCCGGGTGATGAGAGGACCAAGGTTATATAGATGTGCGGGGGTCTTGGGATACAGTTGAGGAATAAGAGCACTTTCCTGGCCATGACCTTTCCTGAGTCGGTCAGAGGGTGGCAGTCGACTTGGTTTTACTGCCAAGACGAGTCGACGTCGGGGCAGTCGACTGGTCTCCCTCCGTTCTCCATGGTCCGAGTGGACAAACCGTCTTCTCTGAAGGTGCTTCTTGAGGAGAAAGCCGAGGTAAAAATGTTGGTGGAGCACGTGGTCCAACTCGTTCGGGACGGAGTGACGGGCATGGATCTTTTGGAAGTCTTCCTTAGGCGGCGTATCCAACCGCTCCAGTATCGAGGCCACCCGATGTGGCTGTACTGCGGTACTGAAGACACCACTCGGGTCCATCTAGAGGCAGTCGACGACGCCACGCTGGAGAGGTGGGTGGCCGCCATCACAGGGAACAAGGACAACCGTCGAGGGGCGAGGAGGATCCCGCCTCTCGACTGTACCTATACGCCGGACAAGGTATGGCCGCTTATCTCCGAGTGTAAATTTGTTTCATCCATTCTGCTTCGCCGCGAATTGGTCGGTTGATCTTTGTCTTGCTTTGTTGTTTGTCTGACAGGCCACCACTGAATTGTACTCGATGCCCAATGGAGCGCAGACGCCGACTGAGGAGGAGGAAGGAAGCGGGGGCGAAAGCCCGGAGGAGTGGGATTCGGATGCTGACGACGACGACGAGGGTGACGACTCTGGTGAGGAGGAAGAAGAGGAGGAGGAGGAGGAAGTTGCACCTCCCCGCTCGGAAAGACACTCGAAGCTTGCCCATGATCTAGCTACTGAGCGGGGTAAGGGGGTCGCGACCGCTTCCCAGTCGACTAAGCGCCCTCGGACCACTTCTCCGGCGCCAACTGAGAAGGCTCCGAAGCAATCTCGAGTGGTACCATCGAAGCCCGCAAAGGTCTTGCCGAAGATGAAGATGGTGATCCCCACTATCTCAGGGTAATGGTAGTTTTGAGCTTTCTCTGTTTCACGAACTTGTCTTTGGTCGACTCATGGGCCAATCGACTGGCTTTTGGAACTACAGCGCTGCTACTTCTGAAACTTCGGCCAAGGCTGAAGACCACGAGATGGAGGATGCTGTTACCTCGCAACCAGGTATGATTCTTGTGACGCCGTTTTCAGTCGACTGACTTATTGTCTCTAATTTTGATTCTTTCTGCAGCCTCATCTAACATTATTATTGACCTTCCTGACGATGACGACGAAGAACCATCGAGGCAAAGGAGGAGCAAGAAAACGCCTGCTGGCAAGGCGACTCGAGATGTGCCAGCACCCGAGACATTGGTCGTGGAGGGAGACAATGTCACTCGACCCACCGTAACCTTCGCGGTGCCGTTGACGAGTGCTCGCCCTTCGTCATCGAGTGCTGCTCAACCCTCGCTTTTCTCCACCTACCCCATTCCAGACCAAGCCATTGCTGCTAGAGAAGTGATACGCCAAGCGGGGGTCATGATGGAGCAAGTGAAGGCAATTCGAGAAGCCAGCCAGGCAGCCTATGACACCAGTTCGGCACTCCAGAGTAATGTTCAGGTCAGTCGGTCACTGCCTGTTCTTCTTTCTGAAATTCTTAGAGTCTGTCCTACACCCACTGGGTGTGTGTCGATTGAAATTCCGGGTTAGTGGGGGCACACCGAGTGCACCCACTGGGTGTAGTCTCCAAGGCTATGGTGGACTGCTGGCAGTCGACCATAGTCTTGATGTTTTTGGTTTTTTCTTTACTCGACAAGGTGGAATAGATTCATAGACCGGTGGGGGCACGCTGAGTGCACCCACTAGGTGTAGTCCCCAAGGCTATGGTGGACTGCTGGCAGTCGACCATAGTCTTTATGCTTTGAGTTTTTCTTTACTCGACAAGGTCGAATAGATTCATATACCGGTGGGGGCACGCTGAGTGCACCCACTGGGTGTAGTCCCCGAGACTATGGTCGACTGCTAGCAGTCGACTATAGTCTAAAGAACATTGCCTCTTTATTTTTCTTTTTCTTTTTGTGTTGGTCGACTGGTCGACTCTTGATGAAACTAGTGGGGGCACGCTGAGTGCACCCACTGGGTGTAGTCCCCGAGACTATGGTCGAATGTTTGCATTCGGCCGTAGTCTTAGAAACGCTATGATTTTTCCTTACTCACTCGGAAGTGAATTGTCTTTGACATCTGTCGATTGGTTCTTCGTAGAAATCATGTGACCTTGCGGCTCGTTATACTGAGTTGGAGAACAAACACATTCAGCTCAAGCTCGATCTGAAACTGGCCCAAGAGAACTTGACGAAGGCGAAGGAGGAAGCTAAAGGTATGCTTGGTGAGGCTTTTGACGACTGCCTTTGCCTCTCACTTGTTTCCGAATCTAATCTCACTGTAATTTTGTAGGCAAAGTGAGGGACGCCCTGAAGAAACAAGAGCTTGACTTGGCTGAGATGCAAAAAACTGCTTTAGAGAAGACCAGGCTAGCGGATGAGAAGCTGTCTTCAGTGACTAAGCTTGAAGAAGAAAACACCAATCTGAAAGCTGCTCTTGATGCTGCCAACCAGGAGGTCACTCGACTGAAAAGCGACAAGACCACCCTGAATGACAAGGCCAGCGAGTTGGAGAGAAAGAAGAATGATCTGGAGGCTTATCTGGGTGGACTCGCCAAGAAGTTGTTCCTCATGCTTGAAGGTAATCCTTTGTATCAAACGGATATTTCAATTGTAACCTCTGACTATTTGTCTTGACTCGGTGGTTGTGCTTGCAGAATTTTGTCAGAACTTTGAAGAGGAGACTGGTCGACTGGAAGTAAACCTGGACCCCATCAACTCTCCTATGAAAGATGAAGTCGCCATGAATGTGCTCCGACTTGAATCTCGTGTTGCTGCCATCATCGATTATCTCGCAAGGCTGAAGGTCGCAACTTACCGCATCGACACAACACTTTGGCCCAGAGAGACACTCCAGAACGACCTCGAGTCTCTGATGACTCGACTGAACGAGGTCCCAAGTCGAGTGCAAGAGTGGAAGAAGTCCTCGGCCAGGAGCGGCGCGGATGTTGCTCTGTCTCTGGTCCGCGTTCACTGCAAGGATGCACGAGAGGACAAGCTGGTGGCTCTCAGGGTGGCCAACACCAAGAAGCACGATTTCAGATCTTTCATGGAGACCTTCATCGCTGCTGCCACTCGGATTGCAGATGGAATTGATCTGGACGAGTTTGTGGCACCTTCCAGCCCTCCACAGGAGGGGTAAAAAACTTCTGAGCTTGATACTTTAAATTTGCCTCGGTATGCCGAGTGGGTTTTGTAACCGATAAACCTTAACAGGCTTAGCGCCTGAGCACTTTCGGTTTTGTTAGGTATTATCCGAACTTGGGTTCGTCACTGAATATGCTTGCGTTTGGTTTGAGGCATCCTTTGCAGGTTGAAGCAAAGCGCTTATTGCCATCGGCTTGCATCCTAATTCACTTAGGCGAGTACTGGGTTGTAGCTAAGTCTCTGAGTGAGAGGTTTGCCCTCCACTCGGTAGGATTTTAGATACTTAGGGGAGCACTAGGCTGCAGCTAAGCCCCCCGAGTGAGAGGCCTGCTCTTCACTCGGTAGGATTTCAGATTCTTAGGCGAGCACTGGGCTGCAGCTAAGCCTCTGAGTGGGAGGTCTGCTCTCCACTCGGTGGGATTTCAGATTCTTAGGCGAGCGCTGGGCTGCAGCTAAGCCCCCCGAGTGGGAGGTCTGCTCTCCACTCGGTAGGATTTCAGACACTTAGGCGAGCACTGGGCTGCGGCTAAGCCCCCGAGTGGGAGGTCTGCTCTCCACTCGGTAGGATTTCAGAGTCTTAGGCGAGCGCTGGGCTGCAGCTAAGCCCCCGAGTGGGAGGTCTGCTCTCCACTCGGTAGGATTTCAGACACTTAGGAGAGCACTGGGCTGCAGCTAAGCCCCCGAGTGGGAGGTCTGCTCTCCACTCGGTAGGATTTCAGACACTTAGGCGAGCACTGGGCTGCAGCTAAGCCTCCGAGTGGGAGGTCTGCTCTCCACTCGGTAGGATTTCGGACACTTAGGCGAGCACTGGGCTGCAGCTAAGCCTCTGAGTGGGAGGTCTGCTCTCCACTCGGTAGGATTTTTGAATGGGTGGCGCAGCCCGGAAGGAGAGGGTAGCAGTCGACCTGCACCTCGTCCTTCTTGCAGAACGCATGTTGAACTTGTACTTAGGCGAGTTCTTGGACTGCAGCTAAGCCCCCGAGTGGAAGGCTGGCTTACCACTCGGTAGGTTTTTATTTATCTTAGGCGAGTGCTTGGACTGCAGCTAAGCCTCCGAGTGGAAGTCTGGCTTACCACTCGGTAGGATTTTATTTATCTTAGGCGAGTACTTGGACTGCAGCTAAGCCTCCGAGTGGAAGGCTGGCTTACCACTCAGTAGGATTTTATTTATCTTAGGCGAGTACTTGGACTGCAGCTAAGCCTCCGAGTGGAAGGCTGGCTTACCACTCGGTAGGATTTTATTTATCTTAGGCGAAACGGATTTCGCAGCTAAGCCTTCGTGTGGGAGACTGACTCACCACTCGGTTAGGATTTGTTTTTACAGACTTAGGCGAATCGGATTCGCAGCTAAGCCACCCACTGGCGGATTGTTTTATATGGACAAAAGTAATAACAATCACTGGGAAAACTATAAAGCTCTTGTCTTTGATAAATAAACTACAGGAGTACTTTTATTACAACTCATCCGAGTGAATACTTAAGTGTAAAAGGGGCGGAGAAGCTCCGCGTTCCAAGCTCGGGGCTCGTCGATCTGATGTTCGACATTGTAAAGACGGTATGCTCCATTGTGGAGAAACTTGGTGACGATGAAGGGACCTTCCCAAGAAGGAGCAAGCTTGTGTGGTTTCTGCTGGTCCACTCGGAGAACTAAGTCTCCTTCCTGGAAGGCTCGACTCTTCACGTTTTTGGCGTGGAAGCGACGCAAGTCTTGTTGATAAATGGTCGATCTGATCAGAGCCATCTCTCTTTCTTCCTCTAAAAGGTCGACTGCGTCCTGCCGCGCTTGTTCTGCTTCAGCTTCGGTGTAGAGCTCGACTCGGGGAGCGTTGTGGAGAAGATCACTCGGCAAGACTGCTTCAGCTCCGTAGACCAAGAAGAATGGAGTTCTTCCAGTCGACCGGTTAGGTGTGGTCCTTAACCCCCAAAGCACCGAGGGAAGTTCGTCAACCCATGCACCAGCCGCATGCTTGAGATCACGCATCAAACGGGGCTTCAACCCTTTGAGAATCAAACCGTTGGCTCGTTCTGCCTGTCCATTCGACTGCGGATGGGCGACTGAAGCATAGTCGACTCGCGTGCCTTGAGACGTGCAGAAAGCTCTGAATTCTTCAGAATCGAAGTTTGACCCGTTATCAGTGATGATGCTGTGTGGGACTCCATATCTGAATATCAGTTCTCGGATGAAGCTGACAGCGGTACCAGCATCGAGGTTCTTGATGGGTTTGGCCTCAATCCACTTGGTAAACTTGTCGACTGCTACCAGCACATGTGTGAAACCGCTTCTTCCTATTCTCAACGGGCCAACCATATTCAAACCCCATACAGCAAAGGGCCAGACGAGTTGTATAGTCTTCAAAGCTGACGCGGGCTTGTGTGACATATTGGAGTAAAATTGACATCCCTCACACTTGTCGACTATCTCTTTCGCCATTTCATTCGCTCTGGGCCAATAAAAACCAGCTCGGTATGCTTTGGCCACGATGGTCCGAGAATACGCATGATGGCCACAGGTCCCCGAGTGGATGTCGTTGAGGATCATTCGACCTTCCTCTAGTGTTATACATTTCTGGCTGACTCCAGTCGCACTTTCTCTGTATAATTGACCTCTTATGACGGTGAAGGCTTTGGACCGGCGGACGATCTCTCGAGCTTCTTCTTAATTCCCGGGGAGTTCCTTCCTCAAAATATAGGCGATGTAGGGCACTGTCCAATCGGGAGTGATGACCAAAACTTCCATGATCAAGTCGACCACCGCTGGGACCTCGACTTCAGTCGGATCTGTGGCGCTTTTAGGCTGCGGGGCTTCTTCAGTGAAGGGATCCTCTTGAACCGATGGTGTGTAGACATGTTCCAAAAACACGCCACTCGGAATGGCTTCCCTCTTGGAACCTATCTTCGCCAAGTCATTGGCCGCTTGATTTTTCAGTCGGGGAACGTGATGGAGTTCTAACCCTTCGAATTTCTTTTCAAGCTTCCTCACCGCATTGCAGTATCCAGTCATGGCTGGGCTTCTCACGTCCCATTCCTTCATCACCTGATTGACCACCAAATCTGAGTCGCCGTAAACCATAAGGCGACGGACGCCGAGTGAAATGGCCATGCGCAACCCATACAACAGTGCTTCATATTCTGCTTCATTGTTGGAGGAATCAAAGTGGATCTGGAGCACATATCTGAGCTTATCTCCTCGGGGAGAAACCAAAACTACCCCAGCACCAGAACCATTTAACATCTTAGAGCCATCAAAGAACATGGTCCAATGCTCCGAGTGAACTTGAGTCGGCTGCTGCTGTTCAATCCACTCGGCAAGGAAATCTGCTATAGCCTGGGACTTAATGGCTTTCTTTGCCTCAAATTTGATATCAAGGGGAAGGAGTTCAATCGCCCATTTAGCCACTCGACCAGTTGCATCTCTGTTGTGCAGAATCTCTGACAATGGTGCGTCGCTGACGACTGTAATGTCATGATCAGAGAAATAATGAGCAACCTTCTTCATGGTCATGTAGATCCCATATACGAGCTTCTGATAATGAGGATATCTTTGCTTCGATGGGGTCAAAACTTCAGAGAGATAATACACTGGGCGCTGAACTTTGAAGGCTTTCCCTTCTTCTTCCCGCTCGACCGTAAGTACTGTACTGACGACTTGTCCTGTGGCTGCAATATAAAGCAACAGAGGCTCTTTGCTGATTGGAGCAGCAAGCACCGGCTGGGTGGAGAGCAGAGTTTTTAACTCGGCAAACGCTGCATCAGCTTCTGGAGTCCACTCGAACTTGTCTGCCTTCTTCATCAGTCGGTAAAGGGGCAACGCCTTTTCACCGAGGCGAGAGATGAATCGACTTAACGCGGCCAAGCATCCAGTAAGCTTCTGGACATCGTGCACACGCACAGGGCGTTTCATTCGGAGTATGGTGCCAACTTTTTCTGGGTTAGCATCGATTCCTCGTTCGGAAACGAGAAAACCGAGTAACTTCCCGCCAGGTACTCCGAATGTGCACTTTGAAGGATTGAGCTTGATATCATACCTCCTGAGATTGGCAAATGTTTCAGCTAAGTCAGTCAACAGGTCGGAACCCTTTCGCGACTTGACCACGATATCATCCATGTATGCTTCCACATTCCGACTGATTTGAGTGAGTAAACACTTTTGAATCATTCTCATGAACGTGGCTCCGGCATTCTTGAGGCCGAATGGCATGGTGATATAGCAGAAGCACCCGAATGGGGTGATGAAAGCTGTTTTGATTTCGTCGGGCCCATACAGACGGATCTGATGATACCCGGAATAAGCGTCTAGAAAAGACAATCTCTCGCACCCCGCGGTCGAGTCGACAATTTGGTCGATGCGAGGGAGAGGAAAATGATCTTTCGGGCAGGCCCGATTGATATGTTTGAAATCAATGCACATACGAAGGGAATTGTCCTTTTTGGGAACCATAACGACATTGGCGAGCCACTCGGAGTGGTATATCTCTCGGATGAACTCTGCTGCAAGGAGTCGAGCCACCTCTTCGCCAATGGCCTTTTTCTTCTGAACGGCGGACCGTCGAAGATGTTCTTTAACAGGTTTTGCCTTCGAATCGACTCTAAGGCGATGCTCAGCCAGTCCCCTGGGAACACCTGGCATGTCAGCTGGCTTCCATGCGAAGATGTCCCAGTTCTCACGGAGGAACTGGATGAGCGCTTCTTCCTATTTAGAGTCGAGTGTAGTGGAAATATGGGTCGGAGCTGCATTGGGGTCAGTCGGGTGGATGTGAACTGGCTTCGTCTCACCGGACGACTGAAATGCTGACTCTGTGGCGGGCTTCTTGGCCCGCAGTAAATCACTCGGATCTGCGTTCTTCTTGTATCCCTCTAGCTCTATCACTGTTATCTGGTCATCCGCAATCTTTGAGCCTTTCTGGAAACACTCTTCTGCTTTCTTCCGGTTACCAGTGACGGTGATCACGCCTTTGGGGCCAGGCATCTTTAACTTGAGGTACACGTAACATGGTCGAGCCATGAAGCGGGCGTAGGCTGGTCTTCCCAAGATAGCGTGGTAGGCGCTCTGGAAATCCACGACTTCAAATGTCAGCTTCTCTTTGCGGAAATGCTTCGAGTCGCCGAACACCACATCCAGAGCTATTTGGCCGAGTGACTCAGCCTTCTTTCCTGGGATGACTCCGTGAAAACTCATGTTGCTGGAACTGAGCCTGGACATCGGAATGCCCATTCCCTTGAGCGTCTCAGCATACAGAATGTTCAACCCGCTGCCGCCGTCCATCAATACCTTCGTCAGTCGAGTGCCTTCGACGACCGGGTCGACCACCAGTGCTTGCCTCCCAGGGGTGGCAATATGAGTAGGATGGTCCGACTGGTCGAAAGTAATGGGAGTTTGCGACCATCTCAGATAGTTTGGTGTTGCCGGTGCGACCATGTTGACTTCACGGTTGATCACTTTCAGTCGACTTTTGCTCTCTACATCAGCAAAAATCATCAGAGTGGAGTTGACATGAGGGTACTCTCCATCACTGTCCTGCTTGTCCTCAGCCTTGTCCGACTCCTTCTCTTTGTCCTTCGGCTGTTTCCCTTGGAACTGTTGGATTAAGAGCCGGCACTGGCGAGTGGTATGCTTTGGGTAGATGAAGTTACCCTCTTCGTCTTTCTTTGTGTGAATATGACACGGCAGGTCCATCACATCATTACCCTCCTTATCTTTTATTTTCTTGGGGTTCCAAGATCCTTTGGGTTTCCCTTAAATTTGCCCTGTGTTACGGCCAGAGCCTCTCCAGGAGCTGCTGGCTCGGCCTTCCGCTTTTGCTTCCGACTGGAGTTTCCTTTATCCGACTGACTCGGCTTGTACTTGCCGCTCCGGAGTCGGTCCTCTTCTTCGCCGTTGGCGTACTTGGTGGCTATTTCCATCATCCGACTCAGGGTCATGTCTCCGGTTCGACCAAACTTCAGGCTCAACTCTCTGTTCTTGACGCCCTCTTTGAAGGCGCAGACCGCTTGATGGTCCGACACATTCTCTACAGTGTGATGCAAAGTGATCCACCTCTGGATGTAATCCCTCAGTGTTTCACTCGACTTTTGTACACAAACTTGTAGCTCAGTCAGTCCAGCAGGTCGCTTGCAAGTTCCCTCAAACGTCCTGAAGAACACTCGAGAAAGATCTTCCCAGGTGTAAATGCTGCTGGGAGCTAACTGATTCAACCATGCCCTGGCTGAACCTCCTAGCATAAGTGGCAAATGTTTCATGGCCACTTCATCATTACCGCCACCAATCTGAACAGCCACTCGGTAGTCTTCGAGCCAAGTTTCAGGCTTAGACTCTCCGGTGAACTTATTCACCCCAGTCGCCAACCTGAAGTTGGGGGGTATCACTGCGGTTCTGATCGCTCTGCTAAAACATTCTAGACCTGAAACGTGGACTCGGCTGCTTGTGGGCATATCTCTGTCATGACCACCTCTATGAGCTCTGTTTCGGTCGACCAAACCTTGCACGATGACGGATCTCGCGTCAAAGCCTGGCTCTTTGGGGTCGATTGGAGCTCTCCGCCCGACACTGAACTGGCGTCTGTCATCTTGCTGTTGATGGGCGTTAGACCCACTTCTCGGGGGAGGAGTGGGCACTCGACGCCGGTCATCGCGATCAAATCAGTCATCATAGTGGTCCCGCCGGCCTTCACGTCCCATGCGCCTTGGAGGCGACCTTGGACTGTGAGCCGACTGAACTGTATTCGCAGCGACAGATCGACTGTGAATCCTGTTACGTGACTGTGACACAGCTGAATTCTGATCTCCTGCCGCCCGGAGCAAATCTCTGATCTGCATCAGGCCTCTTCCAGCCTCTGACTGAGAGGGCTGAATCGACTCCGCTATGCGGGTTGCAGCTGCCAAATTCTGAATTGGGGTTCGATATACCTAAGTTGGTTGCGGAAAGAGCTGACGTCGATTGGAGTTAGTCGCTCGCTGACGCGCACGCTCGTCGAGTGCTCGCTGAAGGTTCTCCAGTCGAGTGCGTTCAGCCAGGTTGGCTAAACGCGCCTCTTCCAGGGCGCGAGCCTCGGGTGTTTCTCCTGCAATGGGAGTATGAGAGCATCCATGTTCCGGCGGCGAAGTTCTTCCCTCTACTGGGAAGTGAGCGGCTCGGGTTGGTACTCTTCGTGGGCTTGAGCAGGGTCGTCTTCGTCGTCCACCCCATCGCCGCGGGGGAAACCGAGAGGACTACGGGGCCCGTTGACCATCAGGACTTCCGCCGCCGGATCACTGCTATCGCACTCGGATGCAATCTCTACGGAGCCAGTCGAACAGGCCGTAGAGAGATTCATCGGGCTCGATCACCGCGACTTGGGTGGTGGCCGATTGGCGAGCCACTGCGTGTCTCACCCATCGTTGGAGCCTCGACCGACCAGAGCGCTTGCGCTAGCGGGAGACAGGGAGGGAGGACGGCGCAGGAGTCGACCAATACGGGGTCGACGGTTGTCGCAGCAAGACACCGCGGACACACGCCCGAAAGTGCGTCGCCCCGCGGACGAGGAGCGCGTCGATGTCGAGTGGTGCCTCCTGGAGCCAAGCGGAGTCGTCGGCGATGAAAGTGAGCGCACCGAGACGGATCTCGCGGATCTCGACTTGAGCTCCACCGGAAACCATGATGAAGGCGATCGGACAAATTGCAACTTCTCCAAAAAAGTCGCTAAGACACCTGCCCCACGGTGGGCGCCAACTGTCGTGGTTCTAAGTCTGACAGTAGAATGGGGGGTAAGTATGAGAAGGCAAGGTCCTAGCTATGGAGTAGTTGTACACACGAGTGTTTAGCGAGTTCAGGCCCTTCTCTGAGGAAGTAACAGCCCTATGTCTCGGAGCCCGGAGGCGGTCGACTGATCTCTGTGTATATGAGTTACAAGGGTGCGAACCCTTCTACCAGTGGAGGGGGGTGGCTTATATAGAGGACGCCAAGACCCCAGCCAGCCCACGTTAGAGGAGGGTTAAAGTACATTAAGGCTGGCGTTACTGGTAACGCCATACATAAAGTGTCATCATGACCATTAAGACTATTTAATTACAGACCGTTTGGATGCAGAGTAGATCCTGAACTTCTGATGGTCGAGTGTCTTCTAGCCAGTCGAGTGGAGTCTCCCTTGGTCGAGTGGAACTTCTCTTGGTCGACTGGAAGGTTGCTTCGTATGATGATGTCCTAGGGCATGGTATCCTAGATAGGTCCATGACCCTACCCTAGGTACATAACCTCATCAGGCACCGGGGGATGACTCGGTTGCATTGTGCCCCCAAGGGGATCAGCCTTCCATCGAGCCGTAAGTAAAGAAGGGAGTTTTAAAATAAGAGAGATCCCTTTTCTAATTCTGAGGAAGATAACCGAAAGTTTTGTTTCAGCGACTGTATGTGGTGCAGGCATTCAAAAGCAATAATCGAATTGTCAGTGATAAGCCTCCCTGGAACGAAGGCACTCTGATTCTCTGAGATGAGCTCCGCATGCAACGGCCTTAGTCTGTTCACGAGGCATTTTGAGACAATCTTGTAGATGACGTTACACAAGCTTATCGGTCTAAAATCCTTGAGTTCCTTTGGGAAAGGAATTTTCGGAATAAGAACGATAGCCGTGTCGTTCACCCTGTCCGGCATATCTCCTGACTTAAAAAACTCCAGCACAGAAGCTATGATTTCAGATTTCAGAATGGCCCAGTTTCATTGAAAGAACCTCGCAGGGAGGCCGTCCGTCCCTGGTGCTTTAAGCGGACCGATTTGAAAGAGGGCATTTGATACCTCCTCCTCCGAGAAGGGAGCACATAGGGCATCGTTCATACCTTGAGTTACCTTAGATGCGATACCCTCCAAGACACTCTCCGGAGTGAGAGTTGGATCTTTCGTATAAACCTCCTTGAAGTATGATGTGGCCATGCATTGCATATCTGTCGGGGATGAGCACCACGTACCATCCTCTTGCTTCAACCGTTGTATATAGTTCCGCCGAGCGCGCCACACCGCACAACGATGAAGATATGTTGTATTTCGTTCTTCTTCTTTCAACCATGTGATCCGAGATCTCTGAAGCCAAAGCATCTCCTCCCTATAGAGGAGTTCATAAAGTTGGTGCATTTTCTGTTTTATTAAAATTCTGTCCGCATCATGAAGTTGTAAGTCTGCTAATTCCGCTCGTAACTTTTCCAAGTCTGATATGACGTGGCCAAAGTTCTCTCTACTCCATGACCGCAGCTTGATCATCATCTCTTTAAGAGCATCATGAACCGCGCCCAAGTTCCCAGCTGGGCAGCTTCGGCCCCAACGTTCTGCCACCACCGCCGTCAGGCCGGGATGTCGCTCCCACATAATCTCGTAATGTGACACAGATCTAGTTCTTGGTGGTGCCGCAGATAACCGAACGAGAACCGGGCAGTGGTCCGAGCAGGAGGTCGCCAGGTGAACCACCAGCGTGAGTGGAAACAGATCCCTCCATGCATCGTCCGCGCAGGCCCTATCCAGCCGGACCCATGCGTTCCTCCCTCCTCGTTGGACATTATCGTATGTAAACGGAACACCACTGAATCCAAGATCCAAAAGTTCACATGCTAGCAGGCAATCACGGAACGCTTGCATTTGACTTTTAGATCGTTGTGACTGAGAAAAGTGCTCGTGTTGCCACATAGCTTCATTGAAATCGCCGCATACTAACCAAGGCTCAGCAGAAACCGCCCTTAGGTTAGATAGCGAGCTCCACATCCGGTGCCGATTCTCCACTCTCGGCTCCCCGTACACAAATGTTGTCCTCCATGACTTGTCATTCGCTGCATCCACTATCTGCACGTCTATATACCGTGCACAAGCATCTAGAACTGTGACTTGCAAACTTTCGTCCCAGAAAAGGGCAAGCCCTCCACTCAGACCTTGGCTCGACACCCCCACAAAACCCTTCATCTGTAATCTCCACTTGAGTCGCTCCATTTTATTTGAGGCTTGTCTGGTTTCAGATAAGAATATGAGCCCCGGGGAATTGGCTTTTGAGAGGGCCAAAACCTCACGAACTGTCCGGCGGTCCTCCCCCCGGCAGTTCCAACATAACAGACTCATTGTGCCCGGCGGTCCTCCTCTAAGGAGGCCGCTGATTTATCGCCTGATACACCTCTGAGCTAGTTTTAGCTCGCTTACTTCCATTGCTGCTGCTAGGTGAATTGGTCCCTTTATCCTCCCCCTTCCCAAGGATCAAAGCTAGAGTGTTTTACTTTGAATTTTGGGTACCCTTCACCTCTTCTGAGCCCACACCGTCCATTGCCAATCTCTTCCTGACAACCGGATCGACCTGCATGTGAGTATGACCCTTCTTTGGGGGGCTGGTGGCTGTATCCAACATGTCAGGATCCACCACCTTCTTTCCACCCACCTCACGTTGCGGTGTAGCCTCATATTGCCTTGCACCACCTCGCGTGTGATGTTCCTCCTGACGTGGTTTGTTTGGACCATCAACATATAACCACGCCCATACTTCTTATCCTTCTCTTCATGAATACCACTACCACATTCTTTATACTCATGACCAATTAAGCCGCAAACACTGCAAAAGCGGGCCAATTTCTCATAAGGAACCAAGAAGACCTGCCTCTCATGGCCCCGAACAATACTAACAAATTTTGTAAGAGGCTTGCTAACATCATGACGGATCCTCACTCTGACATAGTCTCCTCTCGTATTCCCATTAAGTCTCATCTCCAAGATCTCACCGGAGTTCCTGAGCAGATGTTGCACAATCTTCTGCTTGCAGAACCCCTTGGGAAGTTTATGAATTTGTAACCAAATTGGCATAAACACCATTGGTACCTCCTCAGCTTTGGTAAAACCATCATATGGGCACATCAGCACAAGCATATTCCTGACCAACCACGGTCCTTGATCCAGCATGCGCTCCCAATCTCCCAGGCAAGAAGCTTGTACCACGAACAGATTCTGTCCCACCGGCCGAAACCTAACCGGCTGGGCTGTATTCCACGCCACACGCATCTCCCTGTAGAAAGCAGTTTGGCTAAAGGATTTGTCCGTATGAACCTTAGCTAGGGCAAGCCATCTAATGCTTTCATTGATCTCAGGATCGTCTGCGTCGATAACCAAGTCATCGAATTCCTCTTCGTCCAAGTTCAGTTGTTCCAGAAATTCATCAAGATCTGACTTCATTGCGGCGCCACTTCCGCCGCTCGTTCCTGGCTGGGCGTCGGCCGCCATCGCTATCGCGATCTGCACCGAAAGAAAGATCGACCCACCCCTACGCAAGGGAGAGGTAATGATGGACGGACTTGCTGGCGATTGATTGCCAGGGAGGAGTAGTTTGTATTGGAGAGGGACTCACCAGCGATCTGATCGCCAGGAGGAGGAAAACCCTAGCCGCAGCGTAGGGGAAAGAAAACTTACCTTACAAACACGACGACAGTTCACTTCATTCACGAATAAATTGACCGCTCATGCATTCCCCACCTCAAAATTTGAAGCATAGTTGTCAGTCTTGAGAGGAGCTTGATGCTAGTTAAGCGCATGATCGATGACGACGCAAGCATATTCTACCTACTTGTGTGGAATAAGCCTTTTTTCTATCCTCTAACTGTTCCCAACAGTAGTTGCATTCCTCTAGCACGCGGAACAATGGCGTGCTCTGTTGTTCCGACCTCATCCATGGTCAGGGTCGGCGATTCTACATTTCTACTCCTTGTAACCAAGTACGAACTGATATGTCTTGATGATTTCACTAATACAACCTGATTATCGGCTGGGCTTGTGACAGTAACAGAAAACCGCAAGGAACTGTACGATCTTATGGGTGAATCGAGGTGTATGGACGGATAGAAAACGATCAGTCAATACTGAACCGACGTGTTGGAAGGCAACCATGATATTTCATTTGGCTGTGCAGCCAGGCTGCTTCCAACACGTGCGTACGCCCCCTCGGTGGCCTCACTTATCCCGTCCAGAAAGGTGGCGAAAAATCGTCGATAACAATAGCCTCCCGACGCAACGAGGCTCAAGTCCACGCAAGCAAACTGCAGAGACCGACCACACGGTCGAGGGCAAGCATGCACCGGAACATTTCTTTAAGCAGCCGCCCAACCCAGCTAAACACTCCCTTTGTTTTTATTTAATTCGCGTATTAACTTTGCTCAAAGTCAAGCTTGGCAAACTTTGTCAAAGTTTATAAATAGAAAATTTTAAAAAAAACTAGACCAGTAGGGGAAAGAAGCCCCTACTGATTTTTAATAAAGAAGGATATGTGAGATCCGTGTAAGAACCGAGGTTCAAACACGCACCAGCTGGGAGGAAGCACTGCCCCCTGACCACTGAGCTGAGAGCTCATCCACATGAACAGAATTATTAACATATACAATAACAAATCAATATCATTCCCGTAAAAAAAATCAATATCATTAGATTCAATGTAGTGCCGCGAGAGTAATGTGTTGTAGTTCGGCTTTTTGGCCAAAACCTCTAAACCTTTTTCTTAATCGATGAAAGTGGCAAGTCTTTTGCCCAGTTTAAAAAAATATATTATTGAATGTACTTTTACATCATATAGATTTGTTATGATAAATGTTTATATTATTTTTTATAAACCTGGTTAAATTTTATGAAATTTGACTTCAGTCAAATCTAATATACAAAGTAGATAAAAACGAAGGAAGTACGTACTTGTCAGTCAGCTTTTCTTTTAGGACAACTTGTCAGTCAGCTTAACCAAATGTTTTAATATGCCCCTGTCTAATCCATCTCTTGGCCCAACCCAACCAAAAGTCTGAAAAGAACACCTCAACCAAATGCTTTACGCAACTGAAAATAACACCTGCCACTCGTCGTCCACCTGCAGCGTGGAGACCTTGACGATGATACAAGCACATACCCTTGGCCGAGACACGCAGCGGAACGATGGTGGCGTGCTGTGCGATTCGCCTGGTGTGAACCGGACATCTTGGCCTGGTCAGCTTTCCACGAGCGAAACAGATCGGATATGGTCCGGGCGACAAGGGCCTCCTCCTCGCATGCATGATGGACAGACACGAAAAGGGTAAGCCAAGACAGGTCGGCATCGACGCACCGCGTGTCACGTCCTCGCCCTTCTGCACGCTGGGGCTCTCGTGTTTGAGCTGGTATCATTAGATTCGGCTGGGATTAGTGGTACGTACTCCCTCCGTTTGGTTTTATAAGACGGTTTAGACAGCTGATTTTGAACTGTTTAGAGCATTGTCTAAACAGGCTTAAACGTCTTATATAAATGAACAGAGGAAGTACTACGGCAGATGATAATATCTTTGTCAGGTATATAGTTTTAGGAAACAGAATAAAGTAAACACTTTACTCTTCTCTCTTCGCCGGTTGGGAGCAGACGGACACAGGACATGGAAAATGGTGCGGGTTCACGCTGTGATGCTACGATTTTGGATAAACGCGTAGTAGTAGGTGATCTTGTTAGTCGCTGTTCTACAAAGGTGGGCAAAGTTTGATTCATCCGCAAATTGACAGGGAATTTTTTGCCCTTTTTTTTATTTCCCTCGGTAGGATATTTATGGCGCACGGGCGATGGCGACGCATATTCTCAATGGAATATGTTCACCTGCTGGCTGATGCAGCCGGCTAACCTTGAAAATAAAATAGTGCTTGAAAAAAAATGGAGCATCGGCCGGTTTTAATGGGCGCGCCCGTTGTCTTGCTTACAGTGAGACATACGGCAGTCTTCTTCCCTGAGATGAGCGCTGTAGTGGGCCTGCCCACCGTGCGGGAGGCAAGCCACAACCTCATTTTTCTATTTTACACTTTATATCATTTTTTTTTATGTTTACACTTTCAAATAATCTAAATGTATATTAAAAACACTCTCACTTATTTTTTTTAAAAAAACAACCAAGCATTTAAAAGTATTAAATATGAATAAAAAATGTTTCTCATGATACACAAAAAAGTATAAAAATATGCAATATGTATGAAAAACCTTTGTCATGTATGTATTTTTAAAATACATGATAAAGCGTTTGAAAAGTGTTAATCAAGTATTTGAAAAAAGTAAATACAACATTTCAAAAATGTTAAATGTGTAAACAAAAAATGTTTCTCACGTATACAAAACAATGTATACAAAAAATATACAATGTATATGAAAACAATGTTGATTATGTATTTATGAAATGTAAAAATCTATATTTTTCCTGATATATATGAAAAATATACAACATACATTAAATAAAAATAGACATAAAATACACATATTAGTAAAATACCTAATTCTATATTTAAAAAATGTTCCTGATGTGTATGCATTTTTTTATATTTTGTGTGAAAAAAACTTATTTTTCTAAAAGAAATGTTCACCATGTGTTTCAAACTGGTTGACCATGTATTCAAAAAAGTGTTTAAAACTTGTATTTAAGTAAAATATACACCATGTATTCAAAAAATAGTCAGCATGAGTTAACAGAAATGTTTCACATGTACACTGAAAAATACATTGTCTATTGAGAAAAGTAATTATGTGTTGAGTATTGAAAATACCCGATGTAAACCGACAAAGAAAAATAAAGACGAAGGAAGCCAATGAAAAGAAACAAAGAAAACCGAGAAAGAAACAAAGCAAAGTGAAGAAAACATAGAAAATGAAATAAAAAACAAGAAAACCAATGCAAAAAAGAATGAAAATAGGAAAAACCGTCAAAGAAACAAATGAACACAAAAAAGAACAAAAACCCAAAAAGAACAAAGAAAACAAGAAAAAAAACCCAAAGAAGACCAATGCAAAAGAATGGAAAGTTTTTGGTTGCAATAAATGTTTCACTTCTTGGATGAAGTTGGTGTTTGCGCCAATGGTGCAACAGATCATCTTCTCACAACCGTCCGGGCCAATAGGTTCTTTCAGTCAAGGGGATGTGGCAGCGAGAAGTCACGGCTCGGTCCGACAACCCGCCTAACAGAACACAAGCAAAAGAAGCCCAATATTCACATTGCATTTCTATGAATGATTGTCAGTATGAACATAATTATTTGCAAACAGTTGAGGACAAAATCCTTCAAATAGTTTGCTTAACTTTCACACTACGGTTGGTCTTTGGGCCAATTGGCACAATAGGTCATCTAGTTTTTAGATGATTTTCGATTTGAGCTTGCAGGCTTTAAGACGGACTCTGATAAGTGCCACACATGTGGCACAAATACATGGCAACTCCGAACGTTTTATATGGCAAGTTTAGTGACGCAATGATCTCATTCTTGATTGTTTAATCTTGGCGTTAGCGAGACGAACAAAAGAGTGATTTGCAGAGCGTTTTTTCGAGCCTGGGTACGCTGGAATGCATTTCCGAAAATTTAGCAAGAACGCATTTACAAGCTTTGAAGAAATATTTTAAAACTACACTTAGAGGTATTGGTTAGAAACTCTTTTTTGAACTTTATTGGTCAGAAACTTATGCATGCTTAGTTTCGTAAAAAGATATGACCAATTAACTACGTGGATAAGAGAATCTACAACCGGACCTCTCAAACCCGCCACATACGCTCGGGTGGGTCGCCTGGTCACTGCCCGGTCGCGAAAATCTGATCCATACGGGCACCTCTAAGAGGCCTCAATCGCCCAGACTGAACGGCACCCCTCATATCCAGCCCAAATATGAGGCAGATATGGGGGCGTCTGGGCACGCCCGGGCACACCCGCTGACCCCGCTGCGGGTCGTAGCGGTCCCACCTTCAGCAACCGAAGCTCCTCCATCTCTCAACGTGCAACCAAATTTTAGTCCCACTTCGCTGGGCGAGGCGGATGCCGCTCGGCTTATATAGCTACGCCAACGGATGGCGGCAAGCTTGGTTGTTGTTGTGTAGTTCTATCAATTCTCGCATGTGTGACCGAGATAAATTTGACACTAGATTGTATTTCATTGACTAATGATTGTTCATCGAGTGTCAAGTTTGTCTCGATCATATACGTTGATACCTCTACTACAATGACAGTAGATTTTTATTTTATTTTGATGCATGGACACATATAGTGATTAAAAAAAGCCGACACCAATGTTGCCTATGTGAAGGAGATAGACCCTAACTATGAATCTTCTATGTAATAAAGATAGAAAATTCATAGTCAGATTCTATATATCCTTAACAAAGGATGCAATGATATCAGAAGCTTATCCATTCTGAACGAACCGGATATTTAAGCTAGCCGACTAGCTCATCAGCCGACGAGGTGGGACTAATATAGGTGTGAAAATGTTAAGTATGAGCAATTTTCGGTGCCCAGTCGGCCCAAGACGGACAAGATGATCGACGTGCATGGCCCTGCATGTAACAGATGTTTTGAAAATAGGTACGTGGTTGTAAATTGTAAAATTTGAGGCACGCCCGGTCACTGTCCACGGGCACGTCCGAGCGCGTCCGCGGGTGTTTGAGGATCCAAATTTGCAACCTCCGGTTGTAGATGCTCTAATAGGAAATAGAGAGAGTTAAAGTGTTTTTAGAGCATCTACAGCCGGGCGCCCCAAACCCGCCTTATACGCCCGGGCGGGCCACCTGGTCACTGGCCGATCACGAAATTTTGACCCAGACGGGCGCCTCAAACGGGCCTTAAATGCTCGGGCTGACCGGCACCCCTCAAATCCAACCCAAATATAAGGCGAATACTGGGGTGCCGGGCGAGTCCGCCACGTCGCACTCGACAACCCGACCCACCGCAAATTGCACCAAATCTACCAAATCAACCTACCAGATTCATTTGCTCTCTCCTCTCTTCTTTGGTTTATTCGGTGGAAGATTATATGTTCAGATCCTTAATGATAATTAATACTCCTACAATTATGAACATGAATATGCTTTGTGAGTAGTTATGTTTGATTTTGAGGACATGGGAGAAATCTTGTTATAAGTAATCATGTGAATTTGGTATTCGTTCAATATTTTGATGAGATGTATGTTGTCTCTCCTCTATAGCGTTATGTGAACGTCGACTACATGACACTTCACCATGATTTGGACCTAGGGGAAGGCATTGGAAAGTAATAAGTAGATGATGGATTGCTAGAGTGACAGAAGCTTAAATCCTAGTTTATGCGTTGCTTCGTAAAGGGCTGATTTGAATCCATATGTTTTATGCTATGGTTAGATTTATCTTAATTCTTCTTTCGTAGTTGCGGATGCTTGCGAGAGGGGTGAAAGCACAAGTCCTCCCTAGGTGGTTTTGGTAATTAATGACAACATATCTCTTGTTGGACTAACACTTTTATCTAATATGTTTCAGATAAGTTCAACAATGGAGTGGCATGAACTAAAGGATGTGGGAACTCCTTCAAAGATGCTAAGGACAAAGGATTGGCTCAAGCTTCAAGCTCAAGACTCTTCATTTTACATTTTAGTGATCCAAGATCACATTGAGTCTATAGGAAAAGCCAATACTATCAAGGAGGAATGAGGTGTTGCTTAATGAGCCTCTTGCTTCAAAGTGCTTAGTGATATGCTCCAAATACCCTCAACTACTTTCCCACTTCCACACATATGTCCTAAACCTAAAGTCAAACACGCCCCCACTGATTCTTTCTATCCGGCGCCACCGAGTTTGGATGTCTTAGTCACTGCCACAAACCCTAGGCAAATCGGTCTCACCAATAGGGATCTCGGTCTCACCGAGATGGGATTGTAATCTCTCTGTGTATGTCCATTATCAAAATCGGTCTCACCGAGTTTCAGCAATCGTTACTACCGAGATTACAATGCAAACTCTCTGGTTAACTTATTATCAAAATCGGTCCCATCGAGTTTGATAATCGGTCAAACCGAGTTTGCCTGACCAACTCTCTGGAAAGCATATTACCAAAATCAGTCCCACCGAGTTTGTGTAATCGGTCTTCCCGAGATTAGTTATGCCCTAACCCTAACCGAATTGGTCCCACCGAGTTGCATTCCGGTCCCACCGAAAACCCTAACGGTCACATTATTTGCTAAATCGGTCTGACCGAGTTTAACGATTCGGTCCCACCGAGTTTGGTAGATTGTGTGTAACGATTAGATTTTGTGTGGAGGCTACATATACCCATCCACCTCCTCTTCATTCGTGGAGAGAGCCATCAGACTGAACCTACACTTCCAGCATCCTATTTCTGAGAGTGAACTACCTACTCATGTGTTGAGGCCAAGATATTCCATTCCTACCATATGAATCTTGATCTCTAGCCTTCCCCAAGTTGCTTTCCACTCAAGCCCTCTTTCCACCAGATCCAAATCCTATGAGAGAGAGTTGAGTGTTGGGGAGACTATCATTTGAAGCACAAGAGCAAGGAGTTCATCATCAACGCACCATTTGTTACTTCTTGGAGAGTGGTGTCTCCTAGATTGGCTAGGTGTCACCTGGGAGCCCCCGACAAGATTGTGGAGTTGAACCAAGGAGTTTGTAAGGGCAAGGAGATCGCCTACTTCGTGAAGATCTACCGCTAGTGAGGCAAGTCCTTCGTGGGCGACGGCCATGGTGGGATAGACAAGGTTGCTTCTTCGTGGAACCTTCGTGGGTGGAGCCCTCTGTGGACTCGCGCAACTGTTACCCTTCGTGGGTTGAAGTCTCCATCAACGTGGATGTACGATAGCACCACCTATCGGAACCACGACAAAAACATCCGTGTCTCCAATTGCGTTTGAATCTTCCAAACCCTTCCCTTTACTTTCTTGAAAGTTGCATGCTTTACTTTCCGCTGCTCATATACTCTTTGCATGCTTGCTTGTTATGTATTGAAAAAGTTAAACTTGTGCCTAAACTCCACTAAAACTTTAAACAAACTTAAAAACTGCAACTTTGGTACTTAGTGTCTAATCACCCCCCTCTAGACACCTCTTCTCAAGGTCCTACAAGTGGTATCGGAGCATTGGTCTCCATTGCCTTGGTTTAATCACCATTGGAGGAAGATGGATGAGTCTACTTTGGGGAGTCTTAGACATAGAGTGCCTATTCTTGATGGAGAGTATTTTCGTGAGTGGAAAAATGAGATGCTTGTTGTCGGTGTCAAAACCGGCGGATCTCGGGTAGGGGGTCCCGAACTGTGCGTCTAGGCGGATGGTAACATGAGACAAGGGACACAATGTTTTTACCCAGCTTCGGGCCCTCTCGATGGAGGTAATACCCTACTCCTGCTTGATTAATATTGATGATATGGGTAGTACAAGAGTAGATCTACCACGAGATCGTAGAGGCTAAACCCTAGAAGCTAGCCTATGGTATGATTGTTGTTCGTCCTATGGACTAAAACCCTCCTGTTTATATAGACACCGGATAGGTTAGGATTACACAGAGTCGGTTACAATAGTAGGAGATCTACATATCCGTATCGCCAAGCTTGCCTTCCACGCCAAGGAAAGTCCCATCCGGACACGGGTCGAAGTCTTCAATCTTGTATCTTCATAGTCTTGGAGTCCGGCCGCGATGATAGTCCGGCTATCCGGACACCCCCTAGTCCAGGACTCCCTTAGTAGCCCCTGAACCAGGCTTCAATGACGACGAGTCCGGCGCGCATATTGTCTTCAACATTGGAAGGCGGGTTCCTCCTCCGAATACTTCATAGAAGGTTTTGAACACCAGGATAGTGTCCGGCTCTGCAAAACAAGTACCACATACCACCATAGAGAGAATAACTTTTGCACAGATCTGCTGACGTATTCCGCGGCGTGACATCACACCACGGCCAGGCCTTTATATGAATCGTTTTTACCGTTCCACCTTAGCACGTTTAGCGAAGCGGTTTCCCTGGCACGTCTTATCAAAGCATAGATCGTGCCCCCTTATTCCGGGATTCTCATCAATACGAACGTGGGTAACCCATCCACTCCATTGATTACAACGCTTGGGAGATAAGCGAGTTTTACCAGGCTGGTGGGGGATGCATAGCTTCGTCCGTCCATATAAGGGGATAAGGATCCATCTTTTCACCTACGCCTTCTTCCTCCTTTGCTCATCCATTTCCGCGCACTCGAGCTCCAGTGCCCAAGTCCGCACATCCCACCTCAACCTTTCTCCAACCATGTCAGGAGCGGGAGGCAGGTGGATGGCCTCCTCCGTCACGGAGGGGAACATCACAAGACTGCGGGAGGCCGGATACTTGTCCGGCAACATCGCGCACAGGCTTCCCGACGAGGGGCAACTCATTCTAACCCCCAGGCCCCATGAGAGGGTGGTGTTTCTCCCCCACTTCCTCCGCGGACTAGGCTTTCCACTTCACTCATTTGTCCGGGGGCTCATGTTCTACTATGGCCTGGACTTCCACGACCTGGCCCCGAATTTCATCCTCAACATCTTGGCGTTTATCGTCGTGTGCGAGGCCTTCCTCTGCATCCAGCCCCACTTCGGCTTATGGCTGAAGATCTTCAACGTCAGGTCGAAGGTTGTGGGCGGCTGTCAAGCGGAGTGCGGAGGCGCCATGGTTGGCAAGATGGCCAAAGTCCTATGGCTCGAGGGCTCTTTTGTGGAGACAATAAAGGGGTGGCAATCGGGGTGGTTCCACATCACCGAGCCACGCGACCCCAAATGGGTGGCAGCCCCCGAATTCAGATCTGGCTTCCCCACACGGCTCTCGTCATGGAAAGAGACGGGCTAGACTTGGGGGAATTCGGACGAGACATCCGGACTCCAAACATGCGTCCGAAACCTGGTGGACAAGAATCTTAGGCTTGTCGACGTAATCCAGGTGATGCTCATCCGCCGGATTCTCCCATGCCAACAACGGGCCTTCAAATTATGGGAGTTCGATCTGGCATAGCACTCGACTCTAAAAAGGCTCTTCGACACCACGTACGAAGACGCCTGGAAGGGGCTGTTCAAGGGCACCGAGGCTCCCTCATCCGCTACTGAAGATCGCGGATACAGCTGGCAACGTCAAGCCGGCGAGGTAAGTTATTTTGCCCTTTACCGGAATCTTTTTTCATAGATTGAATCTATGTGGGATCTAAAACTCCCTAATCTTTGACGTGACTGGCTGAAGACGTCCGGACAGATTAACTGTCCGGCTCCTTTGCCGGAAGACCCAGCGGACGCTCGATTGACGGGGCTGCTGGCTCCGGCACCCCATGTGGTGCCGGAAAAGAAGGCCAAGAAGGAGGCCACGGGAACTCGAAGGAGCTCCCGACGCCAGGTGCTGTCAGATTCTGAAGCAGAATCTTCTCCTGAGGACGAGGAGGAGGAAAAAGAAGCTTCTCCCCCAGCGGGGGAGGAGAGGAAAAGGAAGGCCGCCCCAACTGGGGAGGCCGGAGGGTCCAAGAAAGGAAGAACCCTTCCTCCAGACTTCTCCACCAACGTCGACAGCGACGAGGAGGATTGGCCAACAAGGGCCAAGCCCCTGGCGAGATCGTAAGTCTCCGAATGCCCATGGCTTTTTCATTATTGCATAGTGTTCTCTAATGTCGAACAATCATGCAGCCTGCCCAAGAGCGATCTAGCCGCTTCGACGAGCGGGTCTCTGGGTTCGTCGGAAATGAAGAGTACTTCGCTTCCGACCGCCTCCTCGCCTCACGCTACGGACGACGCCGAGGTGGCGCCCTAATGGGGGCCTGGTCAAGAGGAGGTGGCGCAGGAGGCGCCACAAGGAGACCTCCCAGACTCCAGGCGCGTGGGGGGCAAGACCCCCAGGGGCTCTAAGCCCGACCCTTGTCCGGACTCCATGCCGGAACCTTCAGTGGTTCCGGAGTCCGGCAAGCGGTCCCTTCGTAAGAAGGGTAAGACGCCGGTGTCCTCCGTCCAACTGGAGGCATCGGATAGCTTACTAGAGGCGCTTAACAGTGCCTCCATCGAGGAGGAGCACCACACTGTTATGAGTGCGGTGATCCGGACAGTTCAGTCCGCCAAGAGCTGGCTGACCGAAGCCTGTACCAGCCTTCTAACAGGCTTTGAGGTAAGTTTAAATATGTAAAAATATTGCCACATAGACACTAGCCCCTGATGCTTAGTTCGGTGTTTGGAAAGAAAAGCCGGACTAAGGATCTAAAAAGATATACGCAGGAGTCTAACATAAGTGTGTCAATATGGGAATGCAGGCTGCGTTGCTGACCTCTGCCGCAATGACTGCGGAGGTCAATGCATTGAAGCAGAGCCTCGAGCGGTCCAAGAACGAGCTCGGCCAAGCCAAGACGCAGCTCGAGGACAAGAAAGGTAAGTAGTACCTTATTAAAGGAATACCTTATAGAAAGGTTTTGGTTGGAAAAAATAACAGGAATAACATGGGTACTGCAGGGGCCACGAACGAGGTGGCGACCCTGAAGGAAGCGGTGTCCGTGGCCGAAAACAAAGCGGCTGCGGAACGCTCCGAGTGAGAGAAAGGGGAGGCGCAGCTGGCGGAGGTGCGGCAAGAGCTCCAGATTCTCGTGGAAAAACACGAGGGTTTGGAGCGTGACTCGAAGACTCGAGAGTCCGAGCTTGCCTCGGCTCTTGAGAGTGCCAAAGCTGCTAAGGCCGAGGCTCAAAAAGCCCTCCAAGAAATTGAATCATTAAAGAAGATAGCGGCGGGTAAGGCATTCTTTATGCAAAGCAAGCATGTGAAAGTGAATTAGCTATTACTTACCCGGATTCAGAGCTCTCCAGGAGCATTCGCAGATTTGCCCCGCAGTGTGTCTGATGCTGCCGCATTCTACCGCGCCAAGGAGGGGAGCTCAACGGAGAAGGTGTTCTGGTCTCAATATGCTGAGGCCGGACATCTGGTGCCCCTAAGCGACCAGCTAAAGCAGCTAGTCGAGCTCCACAAGATCGCCGAACAGGCCATGAAGGGCCTCATAGTTCGGCTGTGGCCATTGGAGGCCATGCCTGGGAGCTACTTCGGCTTGGTGCGGCGGCTGGTGGACGCCTGTCCACGGATTAAAGTCATCAAGCGCTCCGTCTGCATTGAAGGTGTCCGTCGGGCCCTTGCCCGTGCTAAAGTGCACTGGGGCAAGCTGGATGCGGAGAAGCTTGTGACGGACGGGCCACCGAAGGGCAAGGAGCATCGCACGCCCGAAATGTACTATGAGGGCCTCCTGAAGGGTGCCCGTCGAATAGCGGATGAGTGCTCCAAAGATTTAATTTTTGAATATACTCGCATTTGTTATCCTGTACGCTGAAAACTTGTTCATATGCGCTTAAGCAACGCTTGTTAATTTAAAATATTACCTTCTGTGCGGTCGTTTATCAAATTTGAGAGATGGCAAGTCGTTGGCTTCAGCCCCCATGCCACGAGTGCTGGGGTGTTCGGGATAAACTTGAGCACTCGTGTTCCCATTCTTGGGTCCATCTAGGGAGGCGCTCAACGCAACGAACAAGGCAACCGGACTTATAATGCTTGAACACTCTCACTTAGCCATAGAATTCTATAATTTTAAATTCCGGCTGAGCCCCTAGTATTCGGAAGACCGAGTTCGGGGCGCTATCCACGCCTTGGCCGGACAACTCCGGTTCCTCACTCTAGGCGGCATAATTCTTTAGGGACCCGAAAAAACCTCTCGAACAGCGACCGGCTCTCGCCCTATCATGACGGTCAGTTTTAGCTTTCTCCACTGAGGTGCTCGACCCAGCTCAACTGGGGCACAATCGCAGTGGTTCTCCCGGTGCTACCTTAGCCGATATAACGGAATGTAAGGTACCAAAACACGGGAGCCGGGAAAACCAAACTATTGACCCAAGACATGATTCGGAGCCGATTCATATAATGCTATAAGTTCGGGGTGCCGCACTTGTGAAAGTGTTCGGACTTATCACACCATAATTTTGGGGTACTTAAGCCCCTGGTGTATTGGCCGTACCAAAGTGTACGGGTGCAACATGTCATGAAATGAACATATATATAGATAAAAAAGAGTGCAATAATAGGCAAAGGCTATGCATTGTTTATTCAGAAAGGTACTGCAATGAAAGCAGAACGATACAAATAGTGCGATAAGCAAGGGATGGGACTATCTAACATGTCCCCCTCCAGGGGTAAGCTGCGGGATGGTATGTAAAACAGGTAGAATGCTCGTAATAGAGACCACCTAAACGCTCGACGTAGCTTTCTGCTTCCCTGGCTGTTGCATCGTGAGTTCGGCGATTCTAGTGCCGGACAGGACTTCTGGAAAACGGAGTCCTGAAAAAAGGAGAGAAGGAAGAAAAAGAATGACACAATCGGGAGCCCCTGGTGCGGTCGAGCCGCATTCTTGGCGTGCCGTGGTCGTGCCCCTCCCCTTATGTCCATGGTATCTCCAGAGCGTAGTTATGTACGCGTAGTACTGTCTTCGCAACTTCGCGAGGGCTGGGGTTGGGGCCGGATTGCTACGCGTGCTTGAATCGTGCCAGGCGGTCTTGTTGTAGGTTACTCCGGGCGCGCTTGGCAGTGTCCGAAGTTTAGTGGCCGGACTTGAGAATTGCCGTGAGAGGCTGCTTTGCACCTCCGCTGTGAGGGCCGCTGTGTGCTCCTCCGTTCGGAGAGAGTGTTCGGTGTTTCCATTGACCGTGATTAATCCTCGAGGGCCTGGCATCTTGAGCTTGAGGTATGCGTAGTGCGGCACCGCATTGAACTTTGCAAATGCGGTTCGTCCAAGCAGTGCGTGATAGCCGTTGCGGAACAGGACTATGTTGAAGATTAACTCTTCGCGTCGGAAGTTATCCGGGGATCCGAAGACCACTTTGAGTGTAACTGAGCCTGTACAATTGGCCTCTACACCCGGTATGACGCCTTTAAAGGTCGTCTTTGTAGGTTTAATCCTTGAGGGGTCTATGCCCATTTTGCACACTGTATCCTGATAAAGCAGGTTCAGGCTGCTGCCGCCGTCCATCAGGACTCTGGTGAGGTGAAACCCGTCAATAATTGGGTCAAGAACCAATGCGGCGAAACCGCCGTGACGGATGCTAGTGGGGTGGTCCCTTCGATCGAAGGTGATCAGACAGGAAGACCATGGGTTGAACTTTGGGGCGACTGGCTCCATCGCATATACGTCCCGTAGTGCACGCTTCCGCTCCCTTTTGGGTATGTGGGTTGTGTATATCATGTTCACCGTCCGCACTTGTGTGGGAAAACCCTTCTGTCCTTTATTGTTCGGCGGCTGGGGCTCTTCCTCGTCATCTCTATGCAGCCCCTTGTCATTGAGTTCGGCACTTAACTTGCCTGCTTGCTTGAACACCCAACAATCCCTATTGGTGTGTGAGGGAGTCCTGGACTAGGGGGTGTCCGGATAGCCGGACTATCGTCGCGGCCGGACTCCAAGACTATGAAGATACAAGATTGAAGACTTCGTCCCGTGTCCGGATGGGACTTTCCTTTGCGTGGAAGGCAAGCTTGGCGATACGGACATGTAGATCTCCTACCATTGTAACTGACTCTGTGTAACCCTAACCTATCCGGTGTCTATATAAACCGGAGGGTTTTAGTCCATAGGACGAACAACAATCATACCATAGGCTAGCTTCTAGGGTTTAGCCTCCTTGATCTCGTGGTAGATCTACTTTTGTACTACCCATATCATCAATATTAATCAAGCAGGAGTAGGGTATTACCTCCATCGAGAGGGCCCGAACCTGGGTAAAAACATCATGTCCCTTGTCTCCTGTTACCATCCGCCTAGACGCACAGTTCGGGACCCCCTACCCGAGATCCGCCGGTTTTGACACCGACATTGGTGCTTTCATTGAGAGTTCCTTTGTGACGTCGCCATCAGGTAGGATGCCTCATCTCGTCTTTAAAGACGATACCATCGCCAAAGAAGCCTTGGCCACTGGTCAGACTCTTCGGCTAGGCGGTTTTCTCATGACCGCTAGTTCGGCCGCCGCGCCGCCGCCGACCTCTCGAGTCATCGAAACCAATCTCCATGTTAGTTCGGAACTTGCCGAACAGTTAGATCCGATCGAGCTCTCCTCCATAAACGAGCTCTTGGATCGCATCGCCGCCCTGGGAGTCGCCACAGACTACGACCGGATCGGGCCTAAAACCGATCTGAGAGAGATCAACTCTCCCCAGGCTACCCATCATGTTGCCGTGATAGAGGAGCAATGCGGCAATTCTTCTTCTATCTTAAGGACTAGCTACGTCTGGATTCCCAATCCCTCCATGCCGGATTCCTGCAGAGGGACGGATGTCGATCAAGCCCTAAACTTAAAGTCAGGCGGCGGGTTGGACTCATTGGATAACACTCAAAAATCCAAACTTCCGAGTTCGGAAACTTCTCGGCCCCTGAGTCCTAAATTGGACGGGGTTCCGGATCTAGTTCCACCCGCCCACCCAAACATTAGCGATCTCTCTCGAATTCGGCAAGAGCCTGCTGAAACAGTACATCATTACTGGGCCAGATTCCTCCTGGTTATGAACAGGATAAAGGACTGTCGAGAGGAGGACGCAATCCCAATTTTCTGCAATAATTGCACGGACAAGGGAATCCTAAACGCCATAAGTCATCGTGAAATTACACGCTTTGCTGACTTGGTGACCATAGTACAAAAGTACTGTGCGATGGAGAGCGCCTGGAAAAACCGAAAGTAAATTTTGGGATAATCCGGCCCCAAATACATCCCTAGTCCGAAATAAAAGGGTGCATCATTATCAAGCACCTGGGTCAAATACCAAAAAACCAAAAACCCCTAAAGGGTACGGAATCGTACTGGAGGGTTGGCTAAATGGACCCTACAAAATTCATAGCACAGAGGGTGCCACTCCAACTCATAGCCTTCGAGCATGTTGGATACTACGGCAGGTGGCCAAAAGTGGCAAAGAGCTTCTAGCTTCAGAATCCCAGCCCAGCAACACCAGTACGGTGTTAACAGTCTTCGAGACTTTCGCATCAAATAACATGCGAAAACGAACACTCCGCAACCTTGCCGAAGTCTACCAAGTAGCAACAATAAATCCATGGAGTGACACGGCTATTACCTTTAATGCCAGTGACGAACCTAAATTCCGAACAGCCCGAGCACCAGCCGCATTGGTTCTCAGTCTGATAGTGGAAGGCTTTCGCATTACTAAGGTACTCATGGATGGCGGCAGCGGACTAAACCTCATCTATGAGGAAACCCTCTGAAAAATGGAAATAGACTGGAACCGCATTGAGCGAAGCAGCACAACCTTTAGAGGAATAATCCCTAGCCGGGAAGCATGCTGCACAGGAAAAATCACACTGGACGTAGTGTTCGGCTCGTCGGACAATTACAGGTCCGAGGAGGTCACATTTCAAGTGGCCCAGTTCAACAGCGGATATCATGCTTTATTAGGACGAGAGGCATTCACAATTTTTCAAGCTATACCCCATTACGGGTACATGAAGCTTAAAATGCCCGGACCTAACGGAATCATCACTCTCGCTAGTGATCCGAACATAGCACTCCGCGCGGAAAACAAGATAGCCGCACTAGCCCTCAAGGCACTATCCGAAGCCGTAGCGTCCGAGGAACTCACCGCGATGCGCTCCACGGTGAACAGGGACGATGTGATACTTGATAAAAGATCCAAGTCCACTTCTTTTAAACCGGCGGATGAAACAGTCAAATGCCAAGTCCACCCAACAGACCCTGCAAAGACGGCCTCCATTGGGGCACAATTAAACCCTGATGTCGACGCCGCACTACGAGAATTTCTACAAGAAAACTGGGACATCTTTGCCTGCACCCTTCAGACATGCCAGGAATCTAACGTCGGCTGGCCGAGCACAGCCTAAATATCCTCAAAGGATTCAAGCCAGTCAAACAGGCTCTTCGGCGCTTTTTCGAACCCAAGAGACAGGCCATGGGAGAGGAGCTAGCCAAACTTTTGGAAGCCGGATTCATCAGAGATATAAAACATCCGGACTGGCTAGCAAACCTGGTGATGGTACCAAAGAAGGATAAATCCTGGCACCTATGTGTTGATTTTAAAGACCTTAATAAGGCTTGCCCAAAGGATCCCTTCCCCCTCCCACGAATTGATCAAATTATTGGCGCTACAGCAGGACACGACTCATTGTGCTTCCTCGACGCGTACTCTGTCTACCACCAAATCAAGATGGCGGAGCCAGACCAAGCTGCAACAACATTCATCACTCCATACGGCCCGTTCTGCTTCAACACAATGCCCTTTGGGCTCAAAAACGCCGGCGCAACATATCAGCGCATGATTCAGACATGTCTGGCAAACCAGATCGGCAAAACAGTGGAAGCATATGTAGATGATGTGGTCGTCAAAACCAAGCATGTCGAAACTTTAGTAGACGACTTGAGGCTCACATTCGACAATCTTCGAAAATATGACATCAAGCTCAATCCGGAAAAATGTGTCTTCGGCGTTCCAGCCGGAAAGCTCCTGGCCTTCATTGTGTATGGTAGAGGAATTGAAGCAAATCCAGCCAAGATCCGAGCTCTGTCACAATTGGATATTCCAAAAGACCTCAAACAAATACAAAAATTGATGGGATGCATAGCGGTCTAAGACGCTTTATTTCCCGTTTGGGAGAAAAGGCGTTACATCTTTACCGCCTCCTCCGGCGCACCAAACACTTCGAGTAGACGGAGGCCGCCACGGCCGAACTCAAAGAAATAAAGGCCATTTTGGCAACAAATCTGGTCCTGGCCGCGCCCAACATGGGTGAACCAATGCTATTATATATCGCCGCAACACATCAAGTTGTCAGCGCGGTGCTCGTCGTCGAACGAGAAACGGACGGACATCGGTTCCCTCTTCAAAAACCGGTTTACTATGTGTCCACTGTCCTAACTCCATGCAAGTCCTGGTACCCACACTATCAAAAGATAGCATACGCGGTGTTCATGGCATCCCGGAAGCTGCGACACTACTTTCAAGAGTGTTTGATAATAGCCTCCGAAGTACCTCTTAATGACATTATAAACAACCGCGACGCGACGGGCCGGATTGCTAAATGGGCCATAGAGCTCCTTCCATTCGACATAACCAACAAGCCACGACGAGCTATCAAGTCGCAGGTTTTGGCCGACTTCGTGGCCGAATGGACCAAAGCTGAACTCTGTAAAGAGTATGGCGCATACTACAATTGGATCATGCACTTTGACGGCTCCAAAATGTTGGCCGGCCTGGGGGCTGGCATCGTCCTGACGTCCCCAACCAGGGACACAGTCCAATACGTCCTTCAGATAATGTATACGGACTCCAACAACGCAGCCGAATATGAGGCCCTTCTACACGGCCTCCGGATGGCAGTCTCCATGGGCATTCAACGCCTAGAGGTGCACGGGGATTTGAACCTCGCAATATCTCAAATAAACAGAGACTTTGATGCCAAAGATCTGAAAATGGAAGCATACCGCAATGCGGTCCTACAAATGTCAGCACGGTTCGAAGGGCTCGAATTTCATCATATAGCCCGAGATAACAACCAGGCGGTGGATATATTGGCACGCATTGGTGCAAAACGCGATGCTGTCCCACCCAATATCTTTTTGGAACGGCTGTTCAAGCCATCCGTACTATGGGAAGGGGAGTCTGGCAGTAACAATCCGGACCCAACCGCACTGCCTGACGCCGAACACTCTGACACAACCGGAGGCTCTGCCCCCGAGATAACACCCTCCGCTCATGAAATAATGGCGGTTATCACCCCGTGGACGGAACCATTCCTAGCCTACCTAACTAGGCAGGAACTCCCCGAAGACCAAAATGAGGCTCACTGCATAGTACAGCGATCTAAAGCCTATAAAGTCCACGAGGGAGAGCTTTATAAGAAAAGCACTACCGGAGTCCTTCAAAGGTGTATCTCCGAAGAGGAAGGGCGAAACCTCCTGGCTGAAATTCATGCCGGACTGGGTGGGCACCACGCCGCAGCCCGGGCCCTTGTAGGCAAGGCCTTCCGTACAGGATTTTATTGGCCGACGGCCCGGGCAGATGCGCAGGATTTAGTCCAATGATGCGTCGGTTGCCAGCCTTTTGCTAATCAAAGCCACATGCCACCCACCGCCCTCAAAACTATACCTATCACCTGGCCGTTCGCGGTCTGGGGGCTTGAAATGGTTGGACCCCTTAAGGGAGGAACCCACAAGCAAAAATACCTATTGGTCATGGTGGATAAATTCACCAAATGGATAGAGGCCAAGCCTGTTAAAATGGCCGAATCCGGAACGGTGATAGACTTCATATCAGGGGTAGTGCACCGTTACGGTGTCCCCCACAGTATTATCACTGATAACGGCACCAACTTCATGGCCGATGAGGTCAAATTATGGTGCAAAAACATGGGCATCAAGCTCGATTACGCCTCAGTCTATCACCCTCAAACAAACGGCCAAGTCGAACGAGCAAAATGTCTCATCATGAGCGGCATTAAACCCAGACTAGTGCGGTCCCTCAAGGAATCTAACACGCACTGGGTTGAGGAGCTCGACTCCGTACTCTGGGGGCTATGGACCACGCCGAATCGTACTACCGGATTCACACCATTTTTTATGGTGTACGGCGCAGAGGCAGTCTTGCCCTGCGACATAATACATGACTCACCTCGCGTCCGCATGTATGAAGAAGCCGATCTCGATCGGTAGGACAGTTTGGACGCATTGGAGGAGGAGCGCGACGTGGCAAAAGCTCGTTCCGCATTCTATCAACAGCAGGCTCGAAGATATCAAAGCAGGGAAGTACGGGCCAAAGCTTATAACGTTGGCGAACTAGTTCTACACCTGCCGGAGAAGAAAAAGGACAAACTCAAGCCCAAATGGGAAGGTCCCTTCATCATCGACCAGGTCCTGACCGGCGGAGCATACCGTCTGCGAAACGCATCGGATAACCGACTCGAGCTGAACCCATGGAACGCAGCCCGTCTACGAAGATTCTACGCCTAAGTGCCGGACTCCAAGTTCGTCTCCTTCCTCCGTCCACATTTTTTATTTTTGCTGTCTTTTATTTCTCTCCTTCCTCCTCCTTCTTTTTTGCAGCCTCTAGAGGCTCGTTTGCGCTTTTTTCGCACATACTTGACGTGCTGTCCGCGCTCATTATACCTGGGGGCTTCTTTAACATAAGCTTATTTATACGGGCTTCATGCCCAACACATGCATTAAACTTCCGCATGTACCTTTTATTCACCATTATATGCATCGATATGACTTAAGTTTTGGCCAAGCTGGGTTGCCTGGCTCCTGTGCTTACCCCTACGTTCCCGATTGTTCGGCTAGGTAGTAAAGGGAGCACCTCTGCGATTGTTACTGCCGGGTCAGCCGGATGTGTACCTCAGACTGGGTGAAGCCGAAAGCTAGCGTTCTTAAGGGAATATTCGGTTGGTGAACTGAAAGATGATTTTTAATTATTTACCCATCTGCCCCCAAATGATTTTCTGCTTTATAGCATCTTTGACATGCACTTTAGGGCATGCATCCCAGCGAAAGGAACCCTTAACGGAACTATTCTCCCTGGAAGATGTTTCTTACTACCCATGTAATATAACATAACTAGTTGGGCACTTGTCTGATACAACAACAATGACCCCTACGCCTTGTCTCCATGCATACCCCGGTTCTTATATAACCACGAAGGTATTCGGACACACTCCGGACTATCGGGTCCGGAGGTCGAAGCGAAAAGGTCCGCTATGACAAACGATCTACAATCCGGCTATAAGACATTTTTGTCATGTCATATTTTTACATAGTCAACTCGACTCATTGTATTCCTCCTCAATGCCATCTAATAGGCTATCTAATTTACAATCTTGCTGGGAATACTTGGCGGCCAATTCTAGTTGGCCGTACACTAAGCTTACAGGGATCTCTATCCCATCAGGCCCCACAGGTCCGACCTCGGCCATGTGGTTTGGGTCAGCCTTCGTGTACCGCGTCTTTACCATGGCCTAGGCCTCCCTGGCGTCTTGACGGCAGGCCGATATCTTCCATAGCCGGAAGCGCCGCCGTGCTCCTTGAAGCCGCTCTGCCAGCTCCCCAATGCCTTCGGGCAGGGAGATAGATGGCCACAAGGCCTGGCCGATGTCTTTCATCACCTGCCGGACTCGTTCGTGCAGCTGACGCAGTTCGGGAAGAAGATCACCCGAAGAACTGGGCATCTCCTCCTCAGGACGACCTGTGAGCAAACCTACATACATGTTTATGTTAGTCGCCTTCCTCGCCGAACTCTTTCAAAGTTCGTTCAAGCACTTACTGAAAATGCCGCCGATTCTCCTTTACGGAGTCAGACAACTGGGCACGAACATCCTTTAGTTCCTCACCCAGCTAGGTGTTGGCATCTTGGAGGCTATTTTTCTCCTGCTGCACCCTCGTAAGCATGCTCTCGCCGGCCTTTAGCTGGCGCAAGAGCTGCTGCTTGTCCGGATCTAGTCCGACGCCATCTGCAATATTTTTGTCAGATTTACACACACGCCGCACTTCATAAACTATTTATCTTCTGAAGCGTATATTACCAGAGGGGGTCTCTGTGGCTCCTCCCGTAGCGGCTAGTGCGGCCTCAAGTTGGGCCTTGCACTCTTCAAGCTCCTGGGATAGTCGGGTATTCTTTTCTGTAAGATCCTGCATAACAAATGATCCTTAAATCAGTTATTCTAACTATTTTAAGTCTCAGGGGCTACTGGCATATATAACTGTCAAATTTCCTCACCCGTATGTCCTTTACATACTGCTCCGTGGCTCTGGCTAGACCATCTTGAGCTGCACGGAGGTGCACATCTCCCGAATCGAAGGCATTCAAGGCCTCTTGGGAGAAACACGCGTCACGAAGAACTGTCCGGCGGCGCCTGTGATTCAAGGCGCTCTCCACCTCGGAGTTGGTAGCGGACAACCTGTCGGCATCCTCTGTGAGAGGAGCATCCGACGCACGTCTCATGCTCGCCTCAGCCTCCGGACCCGGCTTTGAAGCCTGGCCGGTGAAGGTTCGATTGGAAACCTCTCCGGACTCAGTCCGGCGAGCGCTCTTTTTCCTGAAAAGAGCACCAGCGTTAGTACACCTTCCAGGAATCAATCCTGGGAGTACGGTGACACGCCATACCGTTGCGGTGGAGTTTCGATCCAGACCACACTTCTTTTTAGCCTGCGGGGCCGCACTGCCCTTTGTTGGCCAGCCGCCGCGGGCTCGGCTTCCTGCCTCGAAGGTACCCCCTGCGAAACACCATTGGTATACGGTGATCAAAAAATATGCATGGGTGGGTCATTATCAGGATTTTGGGATCTCGGTCTCAGTTACCTGTGAGGCTAGAAGTATTCCGAGGTAATCGGCCGTAATGGCAACCAAAGCATTGTCGATGCTAAGTTGGTAGAACACCCCGTCGACCAACTCCACCTTTATATCCGGATCCTCTTCGGAGGTCGGATCGAGGGACCGTTCCGGATCCTCGGGTTGTGGGGGTGGGCTGTGTATCTTCTCCACAGTCTGGCGCAGTTCCTGCACAGAAACCATGAAATGAGATATTTAGCCACGGGAACATGGATCGGACATGTCACAAAGATGTTTGCTTACCCAGCTTCGAGGATTATTCGAAGAAAACTCCTGCAGTGGATTGACGCGGAGGAAATCCTCCTCCTCCCCTTTATACATAGCAGACAAGACCTTCACCAGTTCGGTGACCGATCCCGGCCCTTTGCGGCCATGGCGGGTGGCATCGTCCTCCCCGTTGAAGTCCCACATGGGGTGCCCCCTATATTGGAGCGGCTGCACCCCCCTCATAATACAGATTGCCATGACTCCAATCATGGTTAATCCGGCATGAGCCAGTAACCTTATTCGGCTCATCAAATAGAGGACGTCCTTGTCATCTTCCCTCCGGGGGCTTCGAGGGCGCCAGCTTAGGCGCTTCTTCAGAGGAGCATTGCTGAACTCCGGAAGGCCGATCCGAAAAGGATCCGGCAGCGGGACGTCCTCCATATAAAACCATTCCGAGGGCCAGTCTTCAGACGCCTTCTTTGGGGTTCCGGATAGGTATCCGGTCCCGGCGATGCGCCATAGCTCAGCTCCGCCCACTTGATATATTGACCCCTCATGAGAACGGGGTACTAGGCAGAATAATCTCTTCCACAGCCCGAAATGAGCCTCGATGCCCAAGAACAGCTTGTAGAGGGCCACGAAGCCCACAATGTGCAAAATGGAGGCAGGCGTAAGGTGGTGCAACTAGAGGCCGTAGAACTCCAAGAGCCCCCGGAGAAACGGATGCATTGGAAATCCGAGCCCTCTTACTAGATAAGAGATGAAGCACACCCGCTCTCCTTTAGAAGGATCGGGGACACTCTCCGCTTGCTTTTCGCCCTTGTAGGTGGCGAGCCCGGCTTGAACCGGAACCATGAAGGCCGGGGGAAGAAATCCCTTGGTTTGGAGTATAACTAGATCGCTATGCGGGACTGAGCATCTCTCCTAATTTCCAGGCTGAGGGCTAGGAGCGCGAGAGGAGGAGCCGCGTCGACTGTCCATGGTGGAATGGGCTTTGTTCAGGGGCGCTCCGATGAAAGCTCGCGAAGGAGGGACGGTGTGACTCAGATCTAGATCCTCGCCCCTTTTATAGGCAGCTCATTTGCGCAGCTAGGGGGGTAACTGTAAAAATACCCTGGTCTTTCGCATTCATTCAAACACGTGGAAGATGGCCATTATTGGGCGCAGAAGCCAAGGAGCGCAGCATTTATCAGAAGCCGGACACTATTCGACAGGTATATGGAATTTGGAGAAGAACCCGCCTCGCAATGCCGAAGACAATCAACGTGCCGGACTCATCGTCATTGAAGCCTGGTTCGGGGGCTACTGAGGGAGTCCTGGACTAGGGGGTGTCCGGATAGCCGGACTATCATCGCGGCCGGACTCCAAGACTATGAAGACACAAGATTGAAGACTTCATCCCATGTCCGGATGGGACTTTCCTTGGCGTGGAAGGCAAGCTTGGCGATACGAATATGTAGATCTCCTACTACTGTAACCGACTCTGTGTAACCCTAACCTATCCGGTGTCTATATAAACCGGAGGGTTTTAGTCCATAGGACGAACAACAATCATACCATAGGCTAGCTTCTAGGGTTTAGCCTCCTTGATCTCGTGGTAGATCTACTCTTGTACTACCCATATCATCAATATTAATCAAGCAGGAGTAGGGTATTACCTCCATCAAGAGGGCCCGAACCTGGGTAAAAACATCGTGTCCCTTGTCTCCTGTTACCATCCGCCTAGACGCACAGTTCGGGACACCCTACCCGAGATCCGCCGGTTTTGACACCGACAATGTGATTGGCTGGTTTTTCGGGGGTGCCATGTATCTGGCACGAGCGATCGAGTATTCGGTCCATGTTGGACGGGCCATGGGTATTTCATTTGAATGGTTCTTCCGCTGACCGGGTTTAGAGCCTCTGAATCCGGCATTGACGGCCATATCTTTAGTATTATCACCGTTAATGTGGCGCTTATTCTTGTTGCGACGCGACCTGCCATTGCTGTCCTTGGTATCCGAACTATCAGGTTGTTTGGCCAAGTTGTTGCTTCTAGCTAGCCAGCTGTCCTCTCCCGCACAAAAGCGAGTCATGAGGGTTGTGAGGGCTGCCATAGATTTCGGCTTTTCCTGTCCTAGGTGCCGGGCAAGCCACTCGTCGCGGATGTTATGTTTGAAGGCTACAAGGGCTTCTGCATCCGGACAGTCAACGATTTGATTTTTCTTTATTAGGAACCGTGTCCAGAATTGCCTGGCCGATTCTTCTGGCTGCTGAATTATGTGGCTAAGGTCATCGGCGTCTGGTGGTCGCACATATGTGCCCTAGAAATTATCAAGAAATGTGGCTTCCAGGTCCTCCCAACAACCAATTGATTCTGCTGGCAAGCTGTTAAGCCAATGCCGAGCTAGTCCTTTAAGCTTGAGGGGGAGGTATTTGATGGCATGTAGATCATCACCGCGGGCCATGTGGATATGGAGGAGATAATCCTCGATCCAAACCGCAGGATCTGTGGTACCATCGTATGATTCGATGTTTACGGGTTTAAAGCCCTCAGGGATTTGATGATCCATTACTTCATCTGTGAAGCATAGTGGGTGTGCGGCGCCTCTGTATTGGGCTATATCACGACGCAACTCAAATGAGCTTTGTCTATTGTGTTCAGCCCTGCCGGAGTTTTTGTATCCGGCGTGACGGTAATCATCCCGCGTCGTTGGGCGCCCACGCGATCCGTAGATCGATCTTGTATGTTTTTCCTTATCCTCCAATATATCTCGCAAGTCCGGCGCGTTTTCCCGTGCCCTGGTACTTTTTGAACGGCGTCGGGGTACGGCTTGGACGGAGGGTCTAGAGGCCTCTCTGTCGCGGGCACGGGGTGGCCGGTCTGCCATGTCATGCGTTGGTGACTTGGGTGCTTCCTACTCTAATCGAGGCAACAGCCTGCGTTTGGGGTAGCTTTTGGAGGGGCGTTCGAGTTCATACTCTTCGGCTGCGAGGACTTCAGTCCATCTATCAGCTAGCAGGTCTTGATCAGCTCTAAGCTGTTGCTGCTTTTTCTTGAAGCTGCTTGTCGTGGCTATAAGCCTGCATTTGAAACGCTGCTGTTCGGCGGGATCCTCAGGCACGACAAATTCGTCGTCGTCGAGGCTTGCCTCATCTTTGGAGGGAGGCGCATAATTATCGTCCTCGACCTCTCTTTCTGCCGCACTGTCGTGCGGACTTGCTTCTCCCTCCTCCTGCGCTGAGTCCTGCTGGAGGGGGTTTTCTTCGGCAGTGTCCGGGGTGTTATTATCTCCCATGCCGGAATCACCGTTTTTGCTGTGGCGGGATTTAGAGCGGCGCCGCTGACGTCGGTGCTTCGGTTGCTTCTTGGAGGGGTCATCCTCCGTTGTTCCATCGTCGTTCCCATCTTTTGGGATGTCCACCATGTATATGTCGTATGACGAGGTGGCCTTCCAGTGCCCTGTACGCGCTGGGTCTTGGTCATCTCCGGCATCGTCGTCCATACCGTCGATGTCTTCGGAGTCGAAGTCGAGCATGTCGGTTAAATCGTCGAAAGTGGCTACAAAGTGGGTGGTGGGTGGGCGTTGAATTTCTTTGTCGTCCGTATCCCAACCTTCCTGTCCGTAGTCCGGGTAGGGCTCTCCGGATAAAGAGAGAGACTTTAGTGAATTCAGGATGTCGCCAAAGGGCGAGTGCTGAAAGATGTCCTGACAGTGAACTCCATGACCGGCGCCCAATCAGATTCGATTGGCAGGGGCGCGGGGGGTTCGGAGTCCGGAGAGGAGTCCGGCACCCTGGAGTCAACGTCTTCGCAAAGGACAGGGATAGAGTTAGGCTCAATCGCTGTAGAGATCGTAGCCCCCGAGGCGGTGTCCAACCACTCGTCCTCGATCGGGGAATCCGACTCCAGATTAAGGGTCGGAGCGGATGCTGGTGCGGCCTCCAGGGCACTATTCGGCTGCAGAGCTAGATCATGCCCATCGAGGCAGTGCGGCACGCTTGGCTGCGGCTCGAATCCGTCGAAGATCAAGTCTCCGCGGATATCGGCCGTATAGTTCAAACTTCCAAATCTGGCCTGATGGCCAGGGGCATAGCTTTCGATCTGCTCCAGATGGCCAAGCGAATTGGCCCGCAGTGTAAAGCCGCCGAATACGAAGATCTGTCCGGGGAGAAAGGTCTCACCCTGGACTGTGTCGTTGTTGATGATCGAAGGAGCCATCGGGCCTATCGGTGACGACACAGAGGAACTCTCAATGAAAGCACCAATGTCGGTGTCAAAACCGGCGGATCTCGGGTAGGGGGTCCCGAACTGTGCGTCTAGGCGGATGGTAACAGGAGACAAGGGACACGATGTTTACCCAGGTTCGGGCCCTCTCGATGGAGGTAATACCCTACTCCTGCTAGATTAATATTGATGATATGGGTAGTACAAGAGTAGATCTACCACGAGATCGTAGAGGCTAAACCCTAGAAGCTAGCCTATGGTATGATTGTTGTTCATCCTATGGACTAAAACCCTCCAGTTTATATAGACACCGGATAGGTTAGGGTTACACAGAGTCGGTTACAATAGTAGGAGATCTACATATCCGTATCGCCAAGCTTGCCTTCCACGCCAAGGAAAGTCCCATCCGGACACGGGACGAAGTCTTCAATCTTGTATCTTCATAGTCTTGGAGTCCGGCCGCGATGATAGTCCAGCTATCCGGACACCCCCTAGTCCAGGACTCCCTCACTTGTTATTTTCAATCAATATCATTTTAACAAGTACATTGCTAGCCCTTATGCACCTTATGTTTATCCTATGCATCCAACCCATGATGAGTCAATTGACATGGTTAGGAATCTTAGAACTGCCGAACTTATCATTAGAGGATTGCCTAGAAACTTGATTGGATGTTTGCCTACTTTTAAGTGTGCCTACACCGTATGGAAATTTCTTGAGGAACGATTTCCAGATTATTCCTTGAAAAATCTAGATGAAATTCTCCATAAGTCTATTGCTTTGAGCAAAATGAATACTAGTGATCCTATGTTTGGTGATCGTCTATTTGAGCTTACAAACCTTATGCATGCCAAAGGAAATGTTGGTATTATTAGTGACATTATTTCCGAAGCTATAAGAATTCATAGACAAGATTATTTTCAAACTCATTCTAATGAATCACCCTCTCTAGGATTTGAGCCACCACATGACGATGTTGAACATGGATACTATGATGAGGATGATGATAGTGACTTCGATCTTGATGATGCAATGAGACATTTTGGTCTTATGGCAAATCTTCGGGGATATATGTCAGGAGGAAAGGAATGGGTTCTTGATAGTGGATGTACCGATCACATGACCGGAGATAAAGACATGTTTCGTGAGCTTGCTGATAATGATAGTCCTCGAAAGTATGTCACTTTCGGTGACAACTGAAATGGTAAGGTGGTTGGCCTCGGTAAGGTGGCCATATCACATGATAGCTCCATACAAAATGTTATGCTCGTTGAGTCTCTTGGCTACAACTTACTTTCAGTATCTAGACTTGCTGATTTCAGTTTCAATGTTCTATTTACTGAAGTAGATTGCTAAGTGTTTCGTTGAGATAATCATAAAATGGTCTTTACTGGTGTGCGTAGAGGTGATCTATACATTGTTGATTTCACTAAAAAGGCTCAACCTAAAACTTGCTTCATTGCTAAATCCTCAAAAGGCTGGTTATGGCATGGACGATTAGGTCATGTTGGTATGCGAAACCTTAACAAGCTTATTAAGGGGAATCATATCCTTGGAGTTAATGATGTCATATTTGATAAGGATAGACTTTGCAGTGCTTGTCAAGCAGGTAAACAGGTTGGAGGAAGGCATCCCGTGAAGAACATCATGACCACGAAGAGGCCATTCGAGCTACTTCACATGGATCTCTTTGGTCCCAACTCTTACAAGAGTCTCGGTGGAAATTTTTTGGTCTACTTATAGTTGATGTTTTTTTCCAGATTTACGTGGGTGTTCTTTCTCGATTATAAATCGCAGGTCCAAAAGATCTTCAAAAACTTCGCTAGGAAGGCCCAAAACCAATTTGAAGTGAAGATCAAGAAGGTTCGCAGCGACAACGGAACGGAGTTCAAGAACACAAATGTGGACACCTTTCTTGACGAAGAAGGGATTTCACACGAGTTCTCGGCTACGTACACACCTCAACAAAATGGAGTTGTTGAGAGGAAGAACCGGACGCTCATCGAAATGGTGAGAACGATGCTTGATGAGTACAAGACGCCGAAGCACTTTTGGGCAGAAGCGGTTGAGACAGCTTGTCATGCAACAAATCGCTTGTATCTTCACAAGCTACTCGGCAAGACGGCTTACGAGCTACTCACCGGTAACAAACCCCAAGTTGGATACTTTCGAGTATTCGGCTCAAAGTGCTACATTCTTGATAAGCATCGTCGTTCTAAATTTGCTCCTAAGTCTCATGAAGTTTTCCTACTAGGTTATGGCTCAAATTCTCAAACTTACCGTGTCTACAACAAATTCACCCAAAAGGTTGAAGAGACGGTAGATGTGAAGTTTGATGAATCTAACGGCTCGCAAGTAGAGCAATTGCCAGTTGATGTAGGAGACAAAGATCCTTCGGAAGCAATCCAAGACTTGTCTATTGGCAAGGTCCGTCCAACGGAGGTGAAGAAGCGTACCTCGTCCGTCCAAGTGGAAGCTTCTACTTCACGACAAGGTGAACCAAGAGTTGATACGGAAGCATCCATAAGTGGGACACACCAAGATGAAGAAAACAAGGAAGTGCATCAAGATGAACGTCAACAACCTCCTTCTCCACCACGACAAGAGAACGACAACGCCAACAATGAAGAAGGCCAAGATGAAGAACAAGATGAAGAAGATGTTCAACGAAGACCCAAGCAAAACTTTCACGAGTTCGAGCAAGAATTGCTAAAGACCATCCCGTCGAGCAAATTTACAATGATATTCAAACCGGGAGAATCACTCACTCTAAAACTCGTTTAGCTAACTTTTGTGAAAACTATTCTTTCATCTCTAGCATTGAACCTATGAAGGTCGAAGAAGCATTGGAAGATCCGGATTGGATAAACGCTATGCATGAAGAGCTACACAACTTTGAGAGGAACCAAGTTTGGACATTGGTTGAGAAGCCCGACAACAACCACAACATCATCGGTACCAAATGGGTGTTTCGCAACAAGCAAGATGAAGATGGACAAGTAGTTCGCAACAAAGCATGTCTCGTCGCCCAAGGCTACACACAAGTCGAAGGTATGGACTATGGTGGGACTTACGCCCCCGTTTCTAGACTTGAGTCCATTCGCATCTTACTTGCCTATGCTAATCACCATGATATCACCTTGTACCAAATGGACATTAAAAGTGCTTTTCTAAATGGTGAAATAGAGGAGGAAGTTTATGTTAAACAACCTCCCGGCTTTGTCAATCCTAAGAAACCCAATCATGTTTACAAACTTCACAAAGCTCTTTATGGACTTAAACAAGCTCCTAGAGCATGGTATAAATGCTTGACCAAGTTCCTCATTGAAAAAGGCTTTGAAATTGGGAAAATTGATTCTACTCTTTTTACTAAAAGGGTTAATGGTGAACTCTTTGTGTGCCAAATTTATGTTGATGATATTATATTTGGTTCAACTAACCCTCATTTTAGTGAAAAGTTTGGGAAGCTAATGTCGGAGAAGTTTGAGATGTCTATGATGAGTGAACTCAAATTCTTTCTTGGTTTGCAAATCAAGCAAACTAAGGAAGGTACTTTTGTCTCGCAAACAAAGTACACCAAGGACATATTCAAGAAGTTTAATATGTAAGAATGCAAAGGTATGACTACACCCATGCCTACTAGTGGACATCTTGACTTAACCAAAGATGGTGAACCGGTTGATCAAAAGGTTTATCGCTCTATGATTGGTTCATTGTTATATCTATGTGCTTCACGTCCCGATATTATGCTAAGTGTGTGCATGTGTGCACGATATCAAGCTTCCCCTAAAGAATGTCATCTTAAGGCCGTGAAAAGGATAGTGAGATACTTAATCCATACACCAAATTTTGGCATTTGGTATCCTAAGAGGGCCTCTTTCGATCTTGTTGGCTATTCCGACCCGGACTATGCCGGAGACAAGGTTGATAGAAAGTCCACTTCGGGTACTTGTCAATTTCTTGGTAGAGCTCTTGTGTCTTGGTCCTCCAAGAAACAAAACTCGGTATCCTTATCCACCGCCGAAGCTGAATATATTGCTGCTCGTTCATGTTGTGCTCAATTACTTTGGATGACCCAAACTCTTAAAGATTATGGGATATGTGTGAGACATGTTCCATTGCTTTGTGATAATGAAAGTGCTACCAAAATTGGTCATAATCCTGTGCAACATTCTCGAACTAAGCATATTGAAGTTCGTCATCATTTCATTCGAGATCATGTTGCTAAGGGTGACATTGATCTTAAGCATGTTCGCACCGAAAAGCAATTAGCGGATATATTCACTAAACCTCTTGATGAGAAAGTGTTTTGCAGGTTAAGAGGAGAATTGAACATCATTGATGCTTCAAACTTGGAGTAGAAACTCCATTGGATACATGCAAGACATGAGCTTATGACTAATCCTTGATATTTCTCTTAGGATGAAAAACTTATGTCTTGGATATATTTGTATCTTGCATGTTATCTAACCCATGTAGGTACTTGGTTGAATCAAATTCCATGAGGTTGAAACCTACTCATATCTTGAGCAATCTATACATCACCAAGTCTCTACACAAGGTGGTTGAAGACAAGGAAACATGAAACCATTCAAATATATCCTTTGACAAATTCTATGTTGAGTTTCATGATTGTCATTTTTGGATATACAAGTGCTCTTCCTTGCAAGAACTAACCCATGTAGGTAGATGGACTGAAATTCCAAGCGGTGCTCCAAATTCTTGATGAGCTACATCAACCTTGAGCAACCCACGCAAGTTCAACTACATGGACAACACCACCAACCAAGGTATGTTATTCCATCTTAGAGAAGCTTTACTCCGAGTCATGAGTTAAGCAACTCGACAAGATGTGAATACATCAAGATGCTTAAACGAAAAATGGCAACCCCATTTTGAGCTTAAACGATGAGTATGGCCTATGATCAAGTGATCTCACTTGACTCCTAAGTTAATATACTCCTGTGTTCTTTTCTGAGTTTTTGCATTTGTCTCATGCATTTGTGTTTCCCCTTTCAAAAAAAACTTCATCTAGATTTCTTTCTGTTTTCTCTGCATTTTCTGCATCTAATTCCTTGCATATCTTTCAGTTAATTCCTTGCAAATCTTTGTGAGATCTTACTAGTCTAGTGAGCTGAGGTGACAAGTGTTCTCTCTGTGATGAACTCGGTTACACCAATTTGTTATTTTCGGTCCAGCCGAATCTTTTCGGTACGACCGAAGCATACCACCCGGTGCCACCGATTTCATAACAGGAAAAACTCTTTGCCACATATTCTATGTTTCTTCTGATCCAGCTCCACTCAATGAATCTTGCCCTCTACAAGCATCACATTTTCATCATTGCTTTGTTCTGTGTCTCAAGGACCAAACCCATTCGACAGACTCCAGAAGACCCTTCTTGGAAATTGATGTCAAAGGGGGAGAGAAAGAACATCAAAGCTTATCATTTGGAGATAGAGAGAGAGCATCAAAACTTATCACCTTTCTTATTAAGGGAGAGAGAGACCTTCTAGGGGGAGAGACCCTCAAAAGACGAAAGAGATCTCCAGGGGAGAGGATACTTAAGTAGAAAGTATTTCTCAAGGATCCCAAATGCTTGGTGTTCAAGAGGAGAGATGTCCACATGTCTTCTTGAGGGGAGAGACATGTTCATATGATCTGTTGTGCTCAATTTTGCATTAGCATACATTAGCTCTGAACTTTAGCTCTGATCATCATTCATATCTTTCAGCTCTGTTTTCCTTCAGCTCTGATTTTCTGTTCCCTATCTTCTCCCAGTATCCCATGTTAGATTCAGGGGGAGCAAGACATCTAAGGGAAAGAGATCATTTAAATTCATTGCATATCTTTACTCTTGGGGACATGTCTAATCCAATGTGGTACTCAGTACTCACTCTCTACATGTCATCTCAGTCTTGGTATTCTTGTGGTTTCTTCTGTTTGCTCTGGCTAGTAGATGCATCTGTGTTATCTAACCTTGTTTTCACAGGTTCATTCCATCCTAAGCCAACTCAAGACCACAAGGTAAGTATATGCATCACAATGATGTGTATGAGGAATTCTTGCTGATGTACATACTGTTTGCAAGAAGGATGTCAGGACCCCGACTCGATGCCACATCGATCTAGCATGTAACACCTCATATCACTTTGCGGCCTCACGCACGGTATCCCCACGGGTGTCGTCTTACCTTTTCCCGGGACCGTTTGCGCCTGTTGGCACACGTATATGATAGTGTCGCTAGCATCCATATGGTAAGGAGCCCGGGCTGACATGGCTAGTCGTAAAACCCAAAGTGGCACAGACTTACAGGGACATGCATCCATGACCCAGCATCGAACGTGTCGGTCATCAGCAAGTGAATCCGGGCTGTAGCACTGGGCTAGCAGGACTCTGGTAAATCGGGCTGTAGCGGGCTAACAGGACTCCGGTATCCATCGCGTGACATTTCCCCGAAGGGACAGACACATGAACAAAGAAGGACACATGCCGGCCAGCCTAAGTGTTCCGGAGCAGTAGCAAGCTACCAAGGCTCAGTGGAGACACTAGGAGACATTTCCCGGTAAGAGAGGCTACTAAGAATAAACAACTAGATAGTCAGATCCCACACATACCAAGCATTTCAATCATACACACAATATGCTCGATATGTGCAAATACAACAAGGCATCACAACATGACTCTACAGCACAAGTACTTTATTTAAAGGCTCAGGGAGCCATACATATCATACACACAAGTACGAGTCACACGACCCAGCATTCAAGTCATACAGACATACAAGCCAACAGCGGAAGTAACTTGTCTGAGTATAGACAACTAGTAAAATAAAAGAGGCTTGGGTAAGCCTAGCTATACTACATGGTCCTTCACAAGCTCAGGATCACCACCTGGGCCTCAGTCTACTCATCGATGTCAACGTCTACAAAGAACCCATCAGAAGGGGTTGCAGCGTCTTCTGAAAAATGTAAATTAAAGCAACATGAGTACAAAGGTACTCAGCAAGACTTGCATCAGATCCTACATACATGCACATTATCAAGAAGGGTTGGTGGGGTTATTGCAGCAAGCCAGCTTTGACTCTTGGCTAAGCTATCCTACGAGACACCAACTTGAAATGAGTTTGCGCACACGAGTCCACTAAACACCACTTCAATACACCACCGAGGATCCACCTCCGTCATCCTACAGAAGAGCCATCCTCGGCACTCACGCTTATCTTGAGATTTTTAGTAGTATCCATTTACTTGTCTATAAACTGTATAGGCAACCAAGTAGTCCTTTACCGTGGACGCGGCTATTCGAATAGATAATGTTAACCCTGCAGGGGTGTGCTTCTTCATACATGTGTCCACCACTTAGCGTCTGCACACGACATGTGCTCGGCAGACTTCAAGCGAAAGCCGACGTGGGTGTAGACCACGACCTACCTAAACACCTAAGTCTCTAGTCCAGGTTTATCGCCTACCCAGGTTCCATCCGCAGGGAGTCCGGCCGAGGTTTCCACATACGGCCCCGAACGATGTGTACAGGGTTCCCGAGATACCTAACGGGTATCCGGTACACCGTGCCACGTACCTACCGCATCACAGCCCACCCCATGGGTCAGCACTGTCCACGGCCTCCAGTAAGCTACAAACACCAGAAACTACTTGCAACTCCTGGACAGAGGACTAGGGTGAATAAGAAGTCGAGCGGGTTCATATTTCAGGGCCCAATGCATGGTAGTAGCTGAATCTTAAATCACAAATACAGATCTCAGTGCTTAAGGTCGGCTTCAATGAAACAACCCACCATGTACTCCTACATGGCCTCTCATCGATACCTTTACCAAATCGTGTTCAACACATCACTCTCATTATCGACATGATCATTTCACTCTAGTCCATCACCCAGATGAACCAGACCTGACACGACTCTAAGGATAGCAGGCATAGCAAGGTAGGAACAACACATACATATGGCTCAATCAACTCCTACACATGCTAGTGGGTTTCATCTAGTTACTGTGGCAATGACAGGTCATGCAGAGGAAATGGGTTCAACCACCATAGCACACAGCAGTTTGAAACGCGTTGTCTTAATGCAGTAAAAGAGAGCAGAAGCGAGAACATGGGATTGTATCGATATGATCAAATGGTTGGTTGCTTGCCTGATGGGTCGGTGCACTGATCTTGTTCTTCGTTAGGGTAATCGTGGTACTCCTCGGAGGCAGAACCTGCCGCAAAGAGCACCGATACACAAACATCATCAAACAATATGATGCATGCATGAGACATGGCAAAATGAGTGTATTGGGCTAATGCAACTAAGACCAGATGGGTTTGAACCAGTTTGAACCAAAGATTCAAGTTTCAAACTCATAAATGGCCCTTTTAAGTGCTTTATCTTGTTCTACACTAAACATCAGGTTAGCTTGCTTAAACATGCATGAAACCAGTACAGATGGGTAGATTGGATTTTTCTGATCATTTTTCATATATAAAACTTTGCATTTGGAGTTACATATTAATTTCTATGATTTTTTAAAGTTTGTGGTATTTACTGGAATTTCCTATGTAATAATAATTCCAGTAAATAAATTACTGCGTCAGCATTACGTCAGGATGATGTCAGCGGTCAACGGAACAGTCCGGGTCAACCCTGACTAGTGGGTCCCGTGTGTCAGTGTAATTAGTTTAGCTAAATATTAATTAAAACTAATCCTGATTAGTTAACAGGGCTGGGCCCCACCTGTCATTGACCCAGGGGGGTCAAACTGGGCCCACCCGTGGTCAAACGAGGGGTCAGCGGGGTCAACTCACCGGCGTTTAGCCGCCGGCGAGGCCGAACGCGGCGGCGAGAGTGGTTTTGTGCATTCCGGCGACCAAATGAGCGGCGGAGGCATCTACGAGTAGCTGGGAGCAAGCCGCAGCTCTTGGTGGCGTTGGTTGAGCTCGGGGTGGCCGGAAACGGCGCCGGTGACGACCTTGGCGGTCGCCGGAGTTCGGGTGATGATGAACCCGAGGCTACGGAGCACAGCGAGGCTCGTGGTGAGGTGCTACGGGTTCCTGCGGGTGCGGTGAGTGCGATGGACATGGTGGTGTGGCCAGTGGGTGGCCGGAGTCACGTCGGCGACGAGCTCCACGGCGGTGCGTGCGGGTGAGCTTCGTGCAGTCGCTACGGGGCTCGGGAGCGAGAAAGGAGAGGGGGAGAGGTAGCTGGGCTCACAGCGATCTCGAGGAACCAGACGGCGTGGTAGGGGACGAGCTGGTGCGGTGGCGATGATGAAGGGGATCTCCGGTGATGGCGGAGTCGGGCGAGGTCGGTGCAGAGGCCTCGGGACAAGCGAGCGCTCGGGGCTCGGCTAGCTCGAAGAAGAGGAGGGCGGCGGAGCTCCTGGACACGACGACACGGCGCAAGGACGACGAAGAGCGCGACTACGGCGACGGTGCGGCTGCGGTGGCATCGGCCATGGCGTGGGAGAGCGAGGGAGAGAAGCAGGGGGAGAATGGATGTGTCCATGGGGTTCGGGGCATGACGTGGGGCTCATCCAGGCCAGCGGAGAGGCGAGGGGAGGAAGCAGGGCGACGGGCAGCTGCGTGGCGCGCGCTGGTGCCGCCGTCGAGCACCTGCCTGCCTGCCTAGCGAAGGCAAGCAGCTCGCTGGAGCGGCTGCTGGGCTGGGCCGGCTAGGTGGGCTGGCTAGTTAGTTCCCTCCTTCTCTCTTTTATTTCTCTTTTTTATTTATTCTGTAGCTTTGTGGACTTTCTAAAAATACCTAGACAACTCCAAAATTCACCAAACTGCTCATGGCCATTAACTGGAATATATCCAGCATGGAACATTTTAGTTTGGGATTATTTGAGCATTTAAAATAATTTATATAATTTAAATGCCCAAACTCAAATACTTATGATTTAATTCAAAGACCTTAGGATGACCTAGGAAATTGTGCACCACTTTTGGCAGAGGTTCTGAACCAAGACAAGAATGATGGACATTTTAGAAGGGCATTTCAGGTTCATTGAAAATATTTTTAGTAAACCCTAGTTGGATTCAGAGGGGGATGGGGGTTCTGTCATCCCCATTTCAAGTTTCTGTTGAGAAAAATAGACATGATGCAACACTCTAATGCATGAACTAGCTAGGGTGTGACAAAGGACTCATGGGCATGAAGGTATTCTCTTTAATACTTTTTGCTCTAATGCATATAGCCAAGATACATGTAACACATTGCCTGCTCTATCATGGTTATGCTATCACATGCTTCTATATTTCATATTCACATGATTGCATACATGTAGGGGGAGCCTATGTTTGTTACATGTCTTTCCAAAGCTTTACTTGCTATTCTTTATATCTTTATCTAAAGCTTTGATGTATGTTGCCATCAATTACCAAAAAGGGGGAGATTGAAAGCACAAGTGCTCCCTAGGTGGTTTTGGTAATTAATGACAACATATCTCTTGTTGGACTAACACTTTTATCTAGTATGTTTCAGATAAGTTCAACAATGGAGTGGCATGGACTAAAGGATGTGGGAACTCCTTCAAAGATGCTAAGGACAAAGGATTGGCTCAAGCTTCAAGCTCAAGACTCTTCATTTTACATTTTAGTGATCCAAGATCACATTGAGTCTATAGGAAAAGCCAATACTATCAAGGAGGAATGAGGTGTTGCTTAATGAGCCTCTTGCTTCAAAGTGCTTAGTGATATGCTCCAAATACCCTCAACTACTTTCCCACTTCCACACATAAGTCCTAGACCTAAAGTCAAACTCGGCCCCACTAATTCTTTCTATCCGGCGCCACCGAGTTTGGATGTCTTAGCCACTGCCACAACCCTAGGCAAATCGGTCTCACTGATAGGGATCTCGGTCTCACCGAGATGGGATTGTAATCTCTCTGTGTATGTCCATTATCAAAATTGGTCTCACCGAGTTTGAGCAAGGTACTACCGAGATTACAATGCAAACTCTCTGGTTAACTTATTATCAAAATCGGTCCCACCGAGTTTGATAATCGGTCAAACCGAGTTTGCCTGACCAACTCTCTGGAAAGCCTATTACCAAAATCAGTCCCACCGAGTTTGTGTAATCGGTCTTCCCGAGATTAGTTATGCCCTAACCCTAACCGAATTGGTCCCACCGAGTTGCATTCCGGTCCCACCGAAAACCCTAACGGTCACATTATTTGCTAAATCGGTCTGACCGAGTTTAACGATTCGGTCCCACCGAGTTTGGTAGATTGTGTGTAACGATTAGATTTTGTGTGGAGGCTATATATACCCCTCCACCTCCTCTTCATTCGTGGAGGGAGCCATCAGACTGAACCTACACTTCCAGCATCCTATTTTTGAGAGAGAACTACCTACTCATGTGTTGAGGCCAAGATATTCCATTCCTACCATATGAATCTTGATCTCTAGCCTTCCCCAAGTTGCTTTCCACTCAACCCTCTTTCCACCAGATCCAAATCCTATGAGAGAGAGTTGAGTGTTGGGGAGACTATCATTTGAAGCACAAGAGCAAGGAGTTCATCATCAACGCACCATTTGTTACTTCTTGGAGAGTGGTGTCTCCTAGATTGGCTAGGTGTCACTTGGGAGCCTCCGACAAGATTGTGGAGTTGAACCAAGGAGTTTGTAAGGGCAAGGAGATCGCCTACTTCGTGAAGATCTACCGCTAGTGAGGCAAGTCCTTCGTGGGCGACGACCATGGTGGGATAGACAAGGTTTCTTCTTCGTGGACCCTTCGTGGGTGGAGCCCTCCGTGGACTCGCGCAACCGTTACCCTTCGTGGGTTGAAGTCTCCATCAATGTGGATGTACCATAGCACCACCTATTAGAACCATGACAAAAACATCCGTGTCTCCAATTGCGTTTGAATCTTCCAAACCCTTCCCTTTACTTTCTTGAAAGTTGCATGCTTTACTTTCCGCTGCTCATATACTCTTTGCATGCTTGCTTGTTATGTATTGAAAAAGTTAAACTTGTGCCTAAACTCCACTTAAACTTTAAAAAACTTAAAAACTGCAACTTTGGTACTTAGTGTCTAATCACCCCCCTCTAGACACCTCTTCTCAAGGTCCTACAAGGGGCTAATCATAAGTGGGAGGCTTGTCCAAGGAAGGGTAGCACCCAAGCACCGGTCCACCCACATATCAAATTATCAAAGTAACGAACGCGAGTCATATGAGCATGGGAATTTGACAGTAATTCCCATGTGTCCTCGGGAGTGCTTTGCGTTATATAAGAGCTTGTCCAGGCTTGTAATTTGCTACAAAAAGGATTGGGTCACCTTGCTGCACCTTAGTTACCTTTGTTACTTGTTACCCGTTACGAATTATCTTATCACACAACTATCTGTTACCGATAATTTCAGTGCTTGCAGAGAATACCTTGCTGAAAATCGGTTGGCATTTCCTTCTGCTCCTCGTTGGGTTCGACACTCTTACTTACGAAAGGACTACGATAGATCCCCTATACTTGTGGGTCATCAGGACCCAACTGCAGTACGTCCGGCAACTCTTTGGCTCCGCCTTCGTTCTATGTGTTCGATGCATTGTCTGACCGAATTTTTTGTGATTTTTTAGGGAAAATAATGAATTTTGATGCTTCACCCGACGAGGAGTATGGACCGATGGAGCTTGATAATAAAATTCAAGAAGAATTATTTGATTCTTCAAATTCAGATGAAGAAGTGGACATGATCATGCTCATGAGCATGCAATAGAAAATGAACCGACAGGTGGAGCATATTCTCAACTGCAAGGGCTCAATCAAAGGAAGAATAATCATCAATCTGGATAGGGTGTATGGAGCACGGCTATTGCAGAGGGGTTACTTTGCTCCTAACCCAACTTTGCCGGATGATCCATGGTTTCGTCGCCGTTTCCGTATGCGAATACCATTGTTCTTACGCATTATGGAGAGAGTGGAGGCACATGATGACTACTTTAAGCTCAAGAGGGATTGTTGTGGCTAACTTTATATCTCTGCTAAGCCGAAGTGTACGACTACTCTGAGGATGCTTTCACTTGGTACTACCAAAGATGCAGTTGGTGAGATGGTCAGGATGGGGTAGAGCACATGTCTGAAGATTACTATCAAGTTTGCCCGCGCCGTGGTGCAGGTGTTTGGATCTGTGTATCTGAGAGAACCAAATGCGCAGGACAGAAAACGGTTGTTGGCTATTGGAGAGGCGAGAGGGTTTCCAGGAATGCTCAGATCAATTGAGTGCATACATTGGCAATGGAAGAACTGCTTCAAAGATCTGCGTGGAATGTATCAAGGTCACACCAAAGAGGCCACCATCATACTTGAAGCGGTGGCATCAGACTTATGGATTTGACATGCTTTCTTTGAAATGACGGGATATCACGACATCAACGTGTTTCAACGATATTCGGTGTTCAGGAGGCTTTGCAATGGGGAATCCCCCGTCATGCAACTATACTGTCAACGGCCATGAGTACAACATGGGATACTATCTTGCGGACAACATCTATCCTCAGCATGCGGCGCTTGTGAGGACCACATCCGAACAACAAGGCAACAAACAAAGCCACTTTGCAACAATGCAGGAAGCAGCTAGGAAAGATGTGGAGTGGGCATTTGGAGTGCTTCAAGCTCGTTGGGGAATTGTTCATGGAGCTGCAATGTTGTGGGAATCAAAAACTTTGTGGCAGCTCATAACATGTTATGTTATTTTGCATAATATGATTGTTGAGGATAAGGATGATGGTGTAGCCACTAGTAGAAAAACACCTATTAGTCCCGGTTCGTAAGGGCCTTTAGTCCTGGTTCATGAACCGGGACTAATGGGTCGTTACAAATACCTCCACCCATTAGTCCCGGTTCAAACACGAACCGGGACAGATGTGCCTCCACGTGGCCGGTCCGCCGAGCCCAGTCAGGGGGGCCTTTGGTCCTGGTTGGTGGCACCAACCGGGACCAAAAGTCCATGTTTTTTTAGAAAAATGGTTGCTTAGGTGTTTTGGGGGTTATTTTTAGGTTGTTATTAGCTAGCTAATAGAGAGAAGTGTCCTCTCTTATATCTTCATCCTTGGTTTATCAACGCTGCTGCTATGTTCATTTCACCCGCTGATATAACATGCTTATGCATGCTCGCATCATACATCATCATATATAATAACAAGTCCTACTAATCATGCATCATCATACAACTTCTACTCATTATTAATAATAAGTCATACGATCATCATCCTCATAGTCATCGAACCCAACCCTACATAATTATTCTTAGCACATGATCATCAGTATCAGGTAGGAACTAATTAAACACCCTTAAGGTAAAATAGCATAAAACAATATAGACCCTGACCCTCCATTATGAAGAATGGAGATCATCATGTCTCCAATTCTTGCGCTTCGCTTCCTTTTGCTTCCAAGAAGCTCCTTACGACTGTCCATACATTTTTTCCATTCTTTGATTGTCATGTCTCCACTTCTTTTAGAAATCCGGTATGGACAGTGGAGATTCGTAGGATGACCTGGATATATGTTCAAAACATGAAGGCTACCATTCTCATACATCAAATGAGGCACACAATCCTCTGGGATTCTCTGTTGAAAAACATAGTAATAACTTCGTAGTTAGCAATGATGTACTAGTTTTAGAAGTATGCAAAAAGATGCATGGATGTCGTAATAGTAAAAAAATTTACCAGGGTATCTCCATGGTAGTTACCGTAGTTCAACACGTGCACTAGTGGCACGTATTGACCATAATGTTGAGGAGTTCGATTGTAGACATTGTAATTCTCAAGATCCCTACAAAATGCGATCGGATGATTTTTCTCCTTATAAGTTAATTCGGAGCCATCGGTATAGTGGGTTTTGTCTACCATCTTTCGCACATTCTTTGAACAATCAAAATAAGCTGTCAATGGAAATAAGTTGTCAACTATTTTGAAATAAACAATATAGATTACTTAATAACTATGTTAAGCTCACATGGGAGAAGAATTGGAGGTGTATCCACAAGGACCCAAATCGAAGGTGTCTCTTGCTCGATTGTAGGATCACCAAGATCCATGGTGACAAGCATACCCTCATCAAGACCATACATCTTGAAAAGTGCTTCCCAATTTTTGCAACCAAAATGGGTTACACTCTCAGCATTGTACAACTTTACTTGAAAATCCACACCATGATGGGTACTTAGAATAATTTTTTTGGTTTCAAAACTTTCATGGTCTTCAAAACCCATCCTCTCCAAGACATAGCGTCTTGCAAAGCATGGGATAAGCTAGTCGAATTGGAAAAGATGAAAAATATTGTCATGATTAAAATAGTTGAAGTCATGATTAATTACGAAAAAAAACTATTGTCGTCGTTGCGTACCGTATGAACATCGAAGCTCTTGTCGAGCTTAATGCTAAAGCGCCGATCTTCGTCCAGCTCAATGAACCTGTCACATATACCTCGGTCGTCGTGGCACCAGTCGCACTCCCCCGGGCGGTTTTTGTCGTCCGAGTACGACATTTCAGGCCTATATTCATAATTCAAATGAAGGAGAACTTATCCAATATGAGCATTCAATAAGCAAAACCAAATCATAAAATAAGCAAAACCAAATCATAAAATAAGCAAAACCAAATCATAAAATAAGCAAAACCAAATCATAAAATAAAGTAGTATTCAAATTAGCATGCATTCAATAATTATAAGCAAAAGTACATCATCTCTTGGTGTTCGTACATCGTCGAATATTATCACTAATATAGCATCACTAATACAACTAGAACCGTAGCGCCCGACGGGTATCGACGCGGGCGGTGGACACCCAAAGATAAGGAACCATCACAGGATCATAGCTCCAGTGAGATCCTTGAAGAACCTGCCAGGTATTGTCGAACCTGCCCTCCAATGCAACCATGTAGCGACGGACGTGCTCGTCCTCCTCGCTGACACGGTGACGTACCACCTCCGCGGTGTCCGGAAGCCTCGGCACCGTCACTGGCCCACGCGACCGCCACCAAACAAGGATCGGGTCAACAACGGGCTGCCTCCTCACCAACCTACGTCCCCCGGAAGGTAGCACCTCCCACTATCAGCCCGGCGGAGCCCAGTCCCGAACATGGCCCTGATCAAGCAAGCCTCCACCGCCGAGTCGACGACGACGAGGATGTGGGATAGGCATCGCCGACGTCGATGCGGGAACTACTTCTATATATAGTTAAATAAAGTAGTTTTATTAATTAAATCAACTATGTAGTTCAACTACTATATATAATAAGCATTTGCTATAAATAAATAAAGTAGTGCTTACTATAAATAAATAAAGTAGCACTTACTATAAATAAATAAAGTAGCACTAACTACAAACTACTTCTATATAATTAAATAAAGTAGTTTTATTAACTATACTAAGCACTTATTACTATAAATATATAAAATAGTACTTACTAAAAACAAAGTAGCACTTACTATATAGTACTTACTAAAAATAAACTAGTATTTTTCTAACTAACTCATATTTTTCTAACTAATTATATTACCAAAAAAATCTAAATAAAATAGTAACTATATTTTTCTAACTAGCTAGTTCAATTATAGTACTTACTAATTCAACTAATTAAGCACTTATTAATTTTCTATCTAATTTATCTAACTCATCTAATTAGCATTAATTAATATCTAGCTAATTCATCTAACATTTGACATTAATATCTAATTATTCTACCTAATTTATCTAACAGAGGAAAATACACGGGGCCGGCGCCGACGACGGGCCGGGGGCGTACGGGGCGGCGACGTACGGGGCGGCGACGTACGGGGCGGGGTGTCGAGGGGGACAGCGACGACGCGTGGCGGGGGCGGCGACGGGCGACGATGGGGACGGCGACGGCGTCGGGGCGGGGCGGGGCGGCGACGGCGTCAGCGTGGCGCGGCGACGGCGTCGGGGCGGGGCGGCGACGACGTCGGGGCGGGGCGGCGACGGCGCGCGGCGTCAGGAGATCGAGGAGGAAGGAGAGATCGAAGTGGAGATGCGGTTCTGAAATTTTCGTTATATAGCAAAGACATTGGTCCCGGTTCGTGGCTCCAACCGGGACCAATGCTCCTTTTAGTCCCGGTTGGTAGCACCAACCGGGACCAAAGGCCTCTTTTCAGCAGCCCAAAGGGCGGGAAGGAGAGGGCTGTGGTCCCGGTTGGTGCCACCAATCGGGACTAAAGGGTGGGCATTGGTCCCGGTTGGAGCCACGAACCGGGACCAATGTCTTTGTGTTGGCACAGTGCGGCACGAAAGTTTAGTCCCACCTCGCTAGCTGAGAGGGGCGCGCAGTGGTTTATGAGCCCCACTGCAGCTCCCCTCTCGAGCTCCTCTCCACTGCAGGCTTACGGGCCTACTTACTACTGCCATGTCTGATGGTCCTAATGGGCCACCTGCGGGCCTGAATCCTGGCCCATGGTGGGTTTCTAGTCGTATCCACGCCGTGAGGGGGCCAGTAGGAGGCATTTTTTTACTTATTTATTTTATGCAGGTGTTTTTTTAGTCCCACCTCGCCAAGTGAGAGGCACTTGCAGCTCTTTATAAGCCCTGGGTGCAGAGACGATGAAGAAGAGGCTCAATGCTCACGTTGGTTCGCTTCAAGCCTTGAAAAATAGAGTAGACTGCACGGAGCTATGTGCGGTGCAGTTTACACTATTCCGAAAGGCTTAAAGTGAATTAACTAGCATTGCGCCTCTTTTTTATTTTTAATGACTTATTACCACACAGAAATAAAAAAAATATAGCAGAAAAGAAAAAAAAACTATATAAAAAACTACTCCAAAATAAATAGAAGAAAAAATAGTTGTGATTAACTTTACTAAATAATGAACATAGATGCTTATTTTTAATGACTTATTAAAATTCAGAAATAAATAGAAGAAAAAAATAGTGGTGATTAACTTTATTAAATAATGAGCATAGATGCTTATTTTTAATGACTTATTACAATTCAGAAATAAATAGAAGAAAAAATATTTGTGATTAACTTGACTAAAAAATGAGCATCGATGCTTATTTTTAATGACTTATTACAACTCACAAATAAAAAGAAAAAAAATAGTTGTGATTAACTTTACTAAGAAAATAGATGCTTATTTTTAATGACTTATTACAACTCACAAATAAAAAGAAAAAAATAGTTGTGATTAACTTTACTAAATAATTAGCATAGATGCTTATTTTTAATGACTCATTACAATTCAGAAATAAATAGAAGAAAAAATAGATGTGATTAACTTTACTAAAAAATGAGCATAGATGTTTATTTTTAATGACTTATTACAATTCAGAAATAAATAGAAGAAAAAATAGTTATGATTAACTTTACTAAAAAATGAGCATAGATGCTTATTTTTAATGACTTATTACAACTCACAAATAAAAAGAAAAAAATAAATATAGCAAAAAAGAAAAAAAACTATATAAAAAACCACTCATAAATGAGCATAGATGCACTTATAGAGAAAATTCAACCTAAATTCATAATAAATTTCTACAACTTCAGAGAAATTCAGTATGAATTTAGGTTAAATTCCCTGTGTAAGGGTATCTATTTTCATTTTGAGAGAAGCTCAACATGGCAGAGAGGGAGGGGCTTATAAACCGGTTTGATTCCCCTCCGGTTGGCGAGGTGGGACTAAACTCTGGGCGCAACGAGGACCAATCCTTTAGTCCCGGTTGGTGGCATGAACCGGGACTAAAGGGGTGCCTTTGGTCCCGGTTCAAGCCCCCAACCGGGACCAATGGTTGTGGGCCAGAAGCGAGGGCCAATGGTCCCGGTTCGTCCCACCAACCGGGACCAATAGGTCCAGACGAACCGGGACCAATGGCCCACGTGGCCCGGCCGGCCCCCGGGGCCCACGAACCGGGTCCAATGCCCCCATTGGTCCCGGTTCTGGATTGAACCGGGACTAATGGGCTGGACCGGCCTGGACCATTGGCCCATTTTCTACTAGTGAGCCCAAACCAATGATTTTGAAGCACCTGAAGAATAAGTTTAAATCCTGAAAGATCAAGATGCAACTCAGCTTATGAACTTTCTGTAGATGCATCGGAATCTTCGAGATCATCAGGTGCATGTGCAGCTACTCAATGATCTTGTGAAGCATATGTGGACCCACAATGAAAACCAAAAAGCTAATGTTTGAGTTGTGCACTTAAATAAATTTTATGTATAAAATTCTACGTATTTTTGGGTGACATTGGCATGTATGATTGACGCGCATGGATTTGAGATATGTGAATGCCGGGCACAAAATATGAGGGGCCGTCGGATGCTGTCCGCCGACCCGGACGCGCCCGCGGGCGTATAGGGGGCTGGATTTACCGTGGTTTTACCGTGCCAAGAGATCGTGTCCATCCAGCCCTTTTTTTTGCCAGATATTTTGCTTCCCGGCCATACAGATATTTTGCCTCCCTTTCCCTGCCGTCCTCTCCCCGGCCTTCGAAATACACGTGGAAAAGTGTTGGCTTGCACGCTGATGTGCTAGCACCGTTGGATGGTAACAAACCACGCGATGTCTGCCGTTGCTCGTCGTTCTAGAAAGGTGGCCAGTCGTTTTCCCTTCTTCTTTTTCTGAATTTTCGTACTAGTAGTATTCCTACTGGATTTTGCCGGGAGGATGCAGTTAAGGCTTGGTTTTTATGGCGACGTATTATTCTATTCTCACTGCATATCTAATCTGTTTATGTTACCAGGACCATCTTGCATAAGAGCAATCCAAAACTTGCAAGGCAAGTTTCAGGAAAGGGGAAGAGAGGCAGGCAGTGTTGACCCCCGGATCGATCTTGACGATTTCTTCACTGTCCCCTCCTCTTTAACCTGCTCCTGCTGCGTTGGTGACACGAAAACAGCAAGGATCTGTTTATGTCCATCCACTCCTCCTGCTGGATTTGAGCCACTAACTAGGATTGTGTGAAGCAGACAGGTAAACAGAGGGGTTTTTGTTCTTGGCAAACACACAAATCAAGTTTTTTTTCGCGAGCGAGGAGTCTTTTTCTCTCGACATGAACGTCGCTGGTCGAGGAGTCTTTTTCTCATCTTTTTTCTCGCGAGCTGCGCGACATGACACGATGCAATGCGAGTCTTGAAGCCGAGGTAACTTAGTGCAGGCAGGTCACGTCCACTATGAACGCCATACTAGACATCCAACTGTTCCGAACAATAGTAGTACGTTCCCTTTGCACGCCGTGTGGTGTTGTTGGATCACTTGGCGACGGACGGATCCAACAACATGGCAAGGCACAGTAAGTTTCGGACAAGTGAAACAGAACACTTGCAAGGCAGTTCTCTGCTAAACAAATGGGGGCACTGACTGTTGAGCGTCATGGTGGGAAAGAAAAAGAAGCAACCTTGGAACGGAATGGAATGGAACGGAAAGGAACTACTGCTTTCACAAAAATAATACAGATTTCAAGTCTCGTGTGGAGAGTGAACCTGTTAGAGTTACTCTTGCTGCGAGAGAGTTGACATGTTCGGCCATTCTCGCTATGCTTTGGCATTCGATCTCTACCGGCAGTGATATTCCTGGCACTTGTATAATCAACAGAATCGTATCGGGCCACTGCATCACAGCTTGATTCCTTTTTATTCTTGAGACTCCAAGCGACTGCACACTTGCTCTCTTGTTCCTGCCTGCTTGTTTCTCCCTCATTCATGGTCAAGGTCGGGGATTCTACTCCTTGTAACCAGTACGAATTGGTAATATCTTGATTGATGATTTCATTAACCCCTGTTTATCTGCTGCGTTTGTGACAGTCGGAGAAAACAGCAAGGGGTCTGTACGTACGTGCTTATCCCCTGCTCCTGGACTTGAGCTACTTCCCGCGATTCAGTGAAGCGGGGTCGATGGGAAGCGATCGCTCAATACTGAACCGACGTGTTACATTACATGGCAGGACCACCTTGATCTTTCAAACGGCTGTGCAGCCAGGCTGCAGCCTACACGTGCGTACGCCCCCTCGGTGGCCTCACTTATCCCGTCCACAAAGATGGCCAAAAATCACTGATAACAATGGCAGAGACCGACCACGCGGTCGAGGGTAAGGCCAACTCCACCGCGCGACCATATCATATGCGCCCCCGTCCGTTTGGGGTAAACGGGACAAACGAGGCGGCCCAGCGCGCGGGCGCAAACGGACTTTTATCCGTTTTGTGTCCGCTTTCGACCCATCTGCGGCCCAAGTTTGCGCCGTTTTTGGGGTGAAACGGACATCACGCGGACGCGCGGGTCGTCTGCGCGTATCTTCCCCTGGCCCGCCCGTCGGTGGCACAGGACAAGCCTTTTTCTATCCGTCCTTCTCCCTCCCTCCGGCCGCATCCACTCCACTCTTCCCCACTCTTCCCCTCTCTTCCCCTCGCCGCCGTCGGCCGCCCGCCAGCTGCCATCGGACGCGCACTTGCCCAGCCCATTCCTCTTGTCGCCGCCGAGCTACCTAAGCACGACCACCTTGTTTGCGCACCCGCCGGCCGGATTTGGGGCGGATCCGGTCGGTCTTGAGCTCGCCCGGCTGTGGGAGGCCGGGCCGCGCCATGGACTGGCCGGGCACCTTGCCAGAAGGCCCTGGCAGGGCCGCAAGGCCACATGCAGGCAGAGGCTCGTCCTCTAGCCATTCGGATCTGCACCGTCGGTGGTCCGCCGGCAGATACGCGAATGGCGGCCGGCGGGCTCGGTGCTTGCCCAAAAGCTCGTCGGCGCACCGTTGCCCCTCATCAAGTGCGACCACTGCCCAAGGGTGGTCGTGCGCCGCGTGTCTACAACGTCGGGGCATCCCGGATGGGTGTTCATCAAGTGCTTAAACGATGGGGTATGTGCTCTTTTAGCTTCGGTTTGTGCTCTTGGATTAGACTAGTGGTGCTAACTTTAAGTTTTATTGTGTAGAACGGATGCAAGTTTTGGTATTGGAAAGAACAGTACATCGATGTGTTGATAGAGCGAAATGTAGTGCATGTTCGTGCACTTTTAGCTAGCCTAGAGGCTTTAGATGAGACAAGTGCACTTGTTGCTAGATTAGACGCTAGGCACGATACTACGTGCGAAGAAGCAACATGGCATGATACTACGTGTGAGGAAGCAACATCGACTTCTGGCTTGAAGAAGAAAGGAGGGTGCAACATCGTGCCTCCTCCATAGATCAACAATGAGTGCATCGAGAAGGCGCTAACCCAACTCAAGGGAGCAGTTATGGAAGTTGGGTATCTTCTCAAATGTATTATTGTGGTTCTTGTTTTCTTTGGCCTAGCTTTACTAGTCAAAATGTGATGATGTATTGTCATGTACCAAAAATGAATGATAAAAAAAGTTTAAGGACTTGCAAAGAACTATACACGGACAAGATGGGGTAAATGGATGCGGCCGCGCGCTGGGCGCACGGCCACCGCATCCCAGGACAGGCCCGGACACGATCCCAAATCCCTACCCAAACAGACAGAATCCGGACAAAACGGACGTCCGTTTGGGGTCGCGCGGTGGAGTTGGCCTAAGAGCATATACAGGCGGACTTATTCGACACCTCAAGCGCCCGTGGACGCGTACACGTACAGTGGCCAGTCATGTCTAAAAAATGCATTCAATTTTCGGATACCTCAAAGTAGAAACCTTAAATTCATATTATTACATACAACGTAGCGATCTTTAACCGGAGCTCTTCCGGTCGCGTGGGCATGTCCTGCGGCCGGCTGTGCTCCCCATAGTGTGTTGGCCCGGTCGCCGGCAAGGTCGAGAAGACGACCCGAAGGAGCCGGAGACAAGCTTGGATGACGAAGGGGATTGTAGGGAAGGGGAGTGGAGTGGCCAGGGTTTGGTCCGGCAAGCGGACGGGGAGGAATTTATGTGGGGTCGGATGGGCCAGTATGGGCCGTGTCTGACGTGGCGGGCATGTCCTGACGCCCTATATCCGCCACATATTTGGGCTGGGTATGAAGGGTGCCTGTCAGTCCGGACATTTCAGGACCGTTTGAGGAAGCCGTCTAGATAAAAAACATGACCGGAGAATGGCCGGACGGCCCGCCCGGACGTATAAGGCAGGTTTGAGGCGCTGGCTATAGATGCTCTAAGGAGGCATGTGTTGGGGAACGGAGTAATTTCAAAAAATTTCCTACGTACACGCAAGATCATGGTGATGGCATAGCAACGAGAGGGGATAGTGTCCGTCCACGTACCCTCGTAGACCATAAGCGGAAGCGTTATGACAACGCGGTTGATGTAGTCGTACGTCTTCACGATCCGACCGATCCAAGCACCGAACGTACGGCACCTCCGAGTTCAGCACACGTTCAGCTCGATGACGATCCCCGGGCTCCGATCCAGCAAAGCTTCGGGGATGAGTTCCGTCAGCACGACGGCGTGGTGACGATGATGATGCTCTACCGGCGCAGGGCTTCGCCTAAACTCCGCGACGATATGACCGAGGTGGAATATGGTGGAGGGGGGCACCGCACACGGCTAAGGAACGATCCGTAGATCAACTTGTGTGTTATGGGGTGCCCCCCTGCCCCCGTATATAAAGCAGGGAGGGGGAGGTGCGGCCGGCCCCCTTGGGGTGCGCCTGGAGGAGTCCTACTCCCACCGGGAGTAGGACTCCCCCCTCTTGCCTTGGTGGAGAAGGAAAAGGGGGAGGGGAAAGAGGAAAGGGGGGCGCCGCCCCCCCTTCCTTGTCCTATTAGGACTAGGGGGGAGGGGCGCGCGGCCTGCCCTGGCCGGCCCTCCTCTTCTCCCTCATGGCCCACTAAGGCCCATTAACCCCCGGGAGGGTTCCGGTAACCCCCCGGTGTTCCGGTAAAATCCCGATTTCACCCGGAACCTTTCCGATGTCCAAACATAGGCTTCCAATATATCAATCTTTATGTCTCGACCATTTCGAGACTCTTCGTCATGTCCGTGATCACATCCGGGACTCCGAACAAACTTCGGTAAATCAAAACTTATAAACTCATAATAAAACTGTCATCGTAACGTTAAGCGTGCGGACCCTACGGGTTCGAGAACTATGTAGACATGACCTAGAACCATTCTTGGTCAATAACCAATAGCGGGACCTGGATGCCCATATTGGTTCCTACATATTCTACGAAGATCTTTATCGGTCAAACCGCATAACAACATACGTTGTTCCCTTTGTCATCGGTATGTTACTTGCCCGAGATTTGATCGTCGGTATCCAATACCTAGTTCAATCTCGTTACCGGCAAGTCTCTTTACTCGTTCCATAATGCATCATCCCGTAACCAACTCATTTGGTCACATTGCTTGCAAGGCTTATAATGATGTGCATTACCGAGAGGGCCCAGAGATACCTCTCCGACAATCGGAGTGACAAAACCTAATCTCGAAATACGCCAACTCAACATGTACCTTCGGAGACACCTGTAGTACTCCTTTATAATCACCCAGTTACGTTGTGACGTTTGGTAGTACCCAAAGTGTTCCTCCGGTAAACGGGAGTTGCATATTTCTCATAGTTACAGGAACATGTATAAGTCATGAAGAAAGCAATAGCAGTATACTAAACGATCAAGTACTAGGCTAACGGAATGGGTCATGTCAATCACATCATTCTTCTAATGATGTGATCCCATTAATCAAATGACAACACATGTCTATGGTTAGGAAACATAACCATCTTTGATTAATGAGCTAGTCAAGTAGAGGCATACTAGTGACTATATGTTTGTCTATGTATTCACACATGTATCATGTTTCCGGTTAATACAATTCTAGCATGAATAATAAACATTTATCATGATATGAGGAAATAAATAATAACTTTATTATTGCCTCTAGGGCATATTTCCTTCAGTCTCCCACTTGCACTAGAGTCAATAATCTAGATTACATAGTAATGATTCTAACACCCATGGAGTCTTGGTGTTGATCATGTTTTGCTCGTGAGAGAGGCTTAGTCAACGGGTCTGCAACATTCAGATCCGTATGTATTTTGCAAATCTCTATGTCTCCCACTTGGACTTGGTCCCGAATGGAATTGAAGCGTCTCTTGATGTGCTTGGTCCTCTTGTGAAATCTGGATTCCTTTGCCAAAGCAATTGCACCAGTATTGTCACAGAAGATCTTCATTGGTCCCGATGCACTAGGTATGACACCTAGATCGGTAATGAACTCCTTCATCCAGACTCCTTCATTTGCTGCTTCAGAAGCAGCTATGTACTCCGCTTCACATGTAGATCCCGCCACGACGCTTTGTTTAGAACTGCACCAACTTACAGCTCCACCGTTTAATAAAAACACGTATCCGGTTTGCGATTTAGAATCGTCCGGATCAGTGTCAAAGCTTGCATCAACGTAACCATTTACGACTAGCTCTTTGTCACCTCCATATACGAGAAACATATCCTTAGTCCTTTTCAGGTATTTCAGGATGTTCTTGACCGCTGTCCAGTGATCCACTCCTGGATTACTTTGGTACCTTCCTGCCAAGCTTATTGCTAAGCATACGTCAGGTCTAGTACACAGCATTGCATACATGATAGAGCCTATGGCTGAAGCATAGGGAACATCTTTCATTTTCTCTCTATCTTCTGCTGTGGTCGGGCATTGAGTTTGACTCAACTTCACACCTTGTAGCACAGGCAAGAAACCTTTCTTTGCCTGATCCATTTTGAACTTTTTCAAAATTTTGTCAAGGTATGTGCTTTGTGAAAGTCCTATTAAGCGTCTTGATCTATCTCTATAGATCTTGATGCCCAATATGTAAGCAGCTTCACCGAGGTCTTTCATTGAAAAACTTTTATTCAAGTATCCCTTTATGCTATCCAGAAATTCTATATCATTTCCAATTAATAATATGTCATCTACATATAAAATCAGAAATGCTACAGAGCTCCCACTCACTTTCTTGTAAATACAGGCTTCTCCAAAAGTCTGTATAAAACCATATGCTTTGATCACACTATCAAAACGTTTATTCCAACTCCGAGATGCTTGCACCAGTCCATAAATGGATCGCTGGAGCTTGCACACTTTGTTAGCACCTTTTGGATCAACAAAACCTTCTGGTTGCATCATATACAACTCTTCTTCCAGAAATCCATTCAAGAATGCAGTTTTGACATCCATTTGCCAAATTTCATAATCATGAAATGCAGCAATAGCTAACATGATTCGGACAGACTTAAGCATCGCTACGGGTGAGAAAGTCTCATCGTAGTCAACCCCTTGAACTTGTCGAAAACCTTTCGCAACAAGTCGAGCTTTATAGACAGTTACATTACCATCAGCGTCAGTCTTCTTCTTAAAGATCCATTTATTCTCAATGGCTTGCCGATCATCGGGCAAGTCAACCAAAGTCCATACTTTGTTTTCGTACATGGATCCCATCTCAGATTTCATGGCCTCTAGCCATTTTGCGGAATCTGGGCTCATCATCGCTTCCTCATAGTTCGTAGGTTCATCATGGTCAAGTAACATGACTTCCAGAATAGGATTACCGTACCACTCTGGTGCGGATCTTACTCTGGTAGACCTACGAGGTTCAGTAGAAACTTGATCTGAAGTTTCATGATCAATATCATTCAGCTTCCTCACTAGTTGGTGTAGTTGTCACAGGAACCGGTTCTTGTGATGAACTACTTTCCAACAAGGGAGTAGATACAGTTATCTCATCAAGTTCTACTTTCCTCCCACTCACTTCTTTCGAGAGAAACTCCTTCTCTAGAAAGGATCCGATTTTAGCAACGAAAATCTTGCCCTCAGATCTGTGATAGAAGGTGTACCCAATAGTCTCTTTTGGGTATCCTATGAAGACACATTTCTCCGATTTGGGTTCGAGCTTATCTGGTTGAAGTTTCTTCACATAAGCATCGCAGCCCCAAACTTTAAGAAACGACAACTTTGGTTTCTTGCCAAACCACAGTTCATAAGGTGTTGTCTCAACGGATTTTGATGGTGCCCTATTTAACGTGAATGCGGCCGTCTCTAAAGCATAACCCCAAAACGATAGCGGTAAATCAGTAAGAGACATCATAGATCGCACCATATCTAGTAAAGTACGATTACGACGTTCGGACACACCATTTCGTTGTGGTGTTCCGGGTGGCGTGAGTTGCGAAACTATTCCGCATTGTTTCAAGTGTAGACCAAACTCGTAACTCAAATATTCTCCTCCACGATCAGATCGTAGAAACTTTATTTTCTTGTTACGATGATTTTCCACTTCACTCTGAAATTCTTTGAACTTTTCAAATGTTTCAGACTTGTGTTTCATTAAGTAGATATACCCATATCTGCTCAAATCATCTGTGAAGGTGAGAAAATAACGATACCCGCCGCGAGCCTCAACATTCATTGGACCACAAACATCAGTATGTATGATCTCCAACAAATCAGTTGCTCGCTCCATAGTTCCGGAGAACGGCGTTTTAGTCATCTTGCCCATGAGGCACGGTTCGCAAGTACCAAGTGATTCATAATCAAGTGATTCCAAAAGCCCATCAGTATGGAGTTTCTTCATGCGCTTTACACCGATATGACCTAAACGGCAGTGCCACAAATAAGTTGCACTATCGTTATCAACTCTGCATCTTTTGGTTTCAACACTATGAATATGTGTATCACTACTATCGAGATTCAATAAAAATAGACCACTCTTCAAGGGTGCATGACCATAAAAGATATTACTCATATAAATAGAACAACCATTATTCTCTGATTTAAATGAATAACCGTCTCGCATCAAACAAGATCCAGATATAATGTTCATGCTCAACGCTGGCACCAAATAACAATTATTTAGGTCTAAAACTAATCCCGATGGTAGATGTAGAGGTAGCGTGCCGACCGCGATCACATCGACTTTGGAACCATTTCCCACGCGCATCGTCACCTCGTCCTTAGCCAATCTTCGCTTAATTCGTAGTCCCTGTTTCGAGTTGCAAATATTAGCAACAGAACCAGTATCAAATACCCAGGTGCTACTGCGAGCATTAGTAAGGTACACATCAATAACATGTATATCACATATACCTTTGTTCACTTTGCCATCCTTCTTATCCGCCAAATACTTGGGGCAGTTCCGCTTCCAGTGTCCAGTCTGCTTGCAGTAGAAGCACTCAGTTTCAGGCTTAGGTCCAGACTTGGGTTTCTTCTCTTGAGCAGCAACTTGCTTGCTGTTCTTTTTAAAGTTCCCCTTCTTCTTCCCTTTGCCCTTTTTCTTGAAACTGGTGGTCTTGTTAACCATCAACACTTGATGCTCCTTTTGATTTCTACCTCCGCAGCTTTTAGCATTGCGAAGAGCTCGGGAATAGTCTTGTTCATCCCTTGCATATTATAGTTCATCACGAAGCTCTTGTAGCTTGGTGGCAGTGATTGGAGAATTCTGTCAATGACACTATCATCAGGAAGATTAACTCCCAGTTGAATCAAGTGATTATTATACCCAGACATTTTGAGTATGTGTTCACTGACAGAACTATTCTCCTCCATCTTGCAGCTATAGAACTTATTGGAGACTTCATATCTCTCAATCCGGGCATTTGCTTGAAATATTAACTTCAACTCCTGAAACATCTCATATGCTCCATGACGTTCAAAACGTCGTTGAAGACCCGGTTCTAAGCCGTAAAGCATGGCACACTGAACTATCGAGTAGTCATCAGCTTTGCTCTGCCAGACGTTCTTAACGTCGTCAGTTGCATCAGCAGCAGGCCTGGCACCCAGCGGTGCTTCCAGGACGTAACTTTTCTGTGCAGCAATGAGGATAATCCTCAGGTTACGGACCCAGTCCGTGTAATTGCTACCATCATCTTTCAACTTTGCTTTCTCAAGGAACGCATTAAAATTTAACGGAACAACAGCACGAGCCATCTATCTACAAACAAACATAGACAAGCAAAATACTATCAGGTACTAAGTTCATGATAAATTTAAGTTCAATTAATCATATTACTTAAGAACTCCCACTTAGACAGACATCTCTCTAGTCATCTAAGTGATCACGTGATCCAAATCAACTAAACCATGTCCGATCATCACGTGAGATGGAGTAGTTTCAATGGTGAACATCACTATGTTGATCATATCTACTATATGATTCACGTTCGACCTTTCGGTCTCCGTGTTCCGAGGCCATATCTGTATATGCTAGGCTCGTCAAGTATGACCTGAGTATTCCGCGTGTGCAACTGTTTTGCACCCGTTGTATTTGAACGTAGAGCCTATCACACCCGATCATCACGTGGTGTCTCAGCACGAAGAACTTTCGCAACGGTGCATACTCAGGGAGAACACTTCTTGATTATTAAGTGAGAGATCATCTTAAAATGCTACCGTCAATCAAAGCAAGATAAGATGCATAAAGGATAAACATCACATGCAATCAATATAAGTGATATGATATGGCCATCATCATCTTGTGCTTGTGATCTCCATCTTCGAAGCACCGTCGTGATCACCATCGTCACCGGCGCGACACCTTGATCTCCATCGTAGCATCGTTGTCGTTACGCCATCTATTGCTTCTACGACTATCGCTACCGCTTAGTGATAAAGTAAAGCAATTACAGGGCGTTTGCATTTCATACAATAAAGCGACAACCATATGGCTCCTGCCAGTTGCCGATAACTTCGGTTACAAAACATGATCATCTCATACAATAAAATATAGCATCACGTCTTGACCATATCACATCACAACATGCCCTGCAAAAACAAGTTAGACGTCCTCTACTTTGTTGTTGCAATTTTTACGTGGCTGCTACGGGCTTAGCAAGAACCGTTCTTACCTACGCATCAAAACCACAACGATAGTTTGTCAAGTTGGTGTTGTTTTAACCTTCGCAAGGACCGGGCGTAGCCACACTCGGTTCAACTAAAGTGAGAGAGACAGACACCCGCCGGTCACCTTTAAGCAACGAGTGCTCGTAGCGGTGAAACCAGTCTCGCGTAAGCGTACGCGTAATGTCGGTCCGGGCCACTTCATCTCACAATGCCGCTGAACCAAAGTATGACACGCTGGTAAGCAGTATGACTTATATCGCCCACAACTCACTTGTGTTCTACTCGTGCATATAACATCAACATAAAACCTAGGCTCTGATATCACTGTTGGGGAACGTAGTCATTTCAAAAAATTTCCTATGTACACGCAAGATCATGGTGATGGCATAGCAACGAGAGGGGAGAGTGTCCATCCACGTACCCTCGTAGACCGTAAGCGGAAGCGCTATGACAACGCGGTTGATGTAGTCATACGTCTTCACGATCCGACCGATCCAAACACCGAACGTACGGCACCTCCGAGTTCAGCACACGTTCAGCTCAATGACGATCCCCGGGCTCCGATCCAGCAAAGCTTCGGGGATGAGTTCCGTCAGCACGACGGCGTGGTGACGATGATGATGCTCTACCGGCGCAGGGCTTCGCTAAACTCCGGACGATATGACCGAGGTGGAATATGGTGGAGGGGGGCACCGCACACGGCTAAGGAACAATCCGTAGATCAACTTGTGTGTTATGGGGTGCCCCCTGCCCCCGTATATAAAGGAGGGAGGGGGAGGTGCGGCCGGCCCCCTTGGGGTGCGCCTGGAGGAGTCCTACTCCCACCGGGAGTAGGACTCCCCCCTCTTGCCTTGGTGGAGAAGGAAAGGGGGGAGGGGAAAGAGGAAAGGCCCCCCCCTTCCTTGTCCTATTCGGACTAGGGGGAGAGGGGGCGCGCGGCCTGCCCTGGCCGGCCCTCCTCTTCTCCCTCATGGCCCAGTAAGGCCCATTAACCCCCGGGAGGGTTCTGGTAACCCCCCGGTGTTTCGGTAAAATCCCGATTTCACCCGGAACCTTTCTGATGTCCAAACATAGGCTTCCAATATATCAATCTTTATGTCTCGACCATTTCAAGACTCCTCGTCATGTCCGTGATCACATCCGGGACTCCGAACAAACTTCGGTACATCAAAACTTATAAACTCATAATAAAACTGTCATCGTAACGTTAAGCGTGCGGACCCTACGGGTTCGAGAACTATGTAGACATGACCTAGAACCATTCTCGGTCAATAACCAATAGCGGGACCTGGATGCCCATATTGGTTCCTACATATTCTACGAAGATCTTTATCGGTCAAACCGCATAACAATATACGTTGTTCCCTTTGTCATCGGTATGGTACTTGCCCGAGATTTGATCGTCGGTATCCAATACCTAGTTCAATCTCGTTACCGGCAAGTCTCTTTACTCGTTCCGTAATGCATCATCCCGTAACCAACTCATTTGGTCACATTGCTTGCAAGGCTTATAATGATGTGCATTACCGAGAGGGCCCAGAGATACCTCTCCGACAATCGGAGTGACAAAACCTAATCTCGAAATACGCCAACTCAACATGTACCTTCGGAGACACCTGTAGTACTCCTTTATAATCACCCAGTTACGTTGTGACGTTTGGTAGTACCCAAAGTGTTCCTCCGGTAAACGGGAGTTGCATATTTCTCATAGTTACAGGAACATGTATAAGTCATGAAGAAAGCAATAGCATTATACTAAACGATCAAGTGCTAGGCTAACGGAATGGGTCATGTCAATCACATCATTCTTCTAATGATGTGATCCCATTAATCAAATGACAACACATGTCTATGGTTAGGAAACATAACCATCTTTGATTAATGAGCTAGTCAAGTAGAGGCATACTAGTGACTATATGTTTGTCTATGTATTCACACATGTATCATGTTTTCGGTTAATACAATTCTAGCATGAATAATAAACATTTATCATGATATGAGGAAATAAATAATAACTTTATTATTGCCTCTAGGGCATATTTCCTTCAGCATGCACCTTAATATTTTCTTAAGCAGTCGCGCAAACAAAAACTTGTCGGTCAGCTTAACCAACTTTTTAAATCCGCCTCTATCTAATCCATCTCTTGGCCCCGTAGAATACGAGAATAGGCTGTGCAACACGCAATTCATTGATCGGTGCACCATACACGTATATATAAGTACAGAGGGGGGCCACAACCTCGACTATACAGAGGAAACAAGAGGTGGGCCCAATACACAATATACACGTACACAATATACTCAACCCCCCCGCCCTCCCGCGCAGTCGAAGCGGCGCCAGTGACGCAGGGACTGGAACGAAACTCCTCGAAGGTGGAAGTCGGCAGTCCCTTCGTCATCACATCGGTGAAGTGTTGTGCAGTCTGAACATGGAGAACCCGAATACGTCCAAGGGCCACATGCTCGCGCACAAAGTGAATGTCCAGCTCAATGTGCTTAGTCCAGCGATGATGAATGGGGTTGGCGGAGAGGTACACCGTAGAGACGTTGTCGCAGTAGACAACCGTAACCTGGGAGACATCGTGATGCAGCTCCTGAAGTAACTATCGTAGCCAGGTGCACTCGGCAACGGCGTTAGCCATAGCTCGGTACTCAGCCTCCGCACCGGAGCACGAAACCGTGGGTTGTCGCTCGGACGAACACGAGACGAGTGAAGGACCGAGGTAAATGCAGTAGTCAGAGGTGGACCGACGGGTGTGGGGGAAGCCAGCCCAGTCCGCGTCAGAGTAGGCCACCATCTCCAGAGAAATAGACGTCGTGAGGGTGAGCCCAAGAGCCATCGTGCCGCAAATGTAGAGGAGGATCCGCTTCACGAGAGTCTAATGGGAGTCACGAGGGGTGATGCGACCGTCGACAAAAAAACGACGGCACAAATAAATTCCCCAATCTTTCACGGTACGCTGTCACCTGAAACGACATGGCGCTCGCGATCTTGTAGATGCAATCACCACAAAAACAACACGCACACCCGATAAAAGAAGTACGTGGACGATCTTCAAAAGATCAACAGCAAATTAGAAGTTGATGCCTCCAATCTCCTTGCCGGAACACACAAAGTATTTAACTTATCAATTAGTATTATCTGGTCAAGGGAAGATACCCCAACTTGACTCTATCCATGAGAATCCAAAAACCAATCTGAAACCAACCTCCTCCGTACACGGCCGAACCCGGCCTTTTATATAGGCGAGTAAAACGACCAGGCACAACCGACTAACAAGAAGAATACTACACGGACTTTCTTTCCTATCTTCCTAATCACGTCTTAACTAATCTAATAGTCGGCACGCTTGATCACAAAAGACAAAAACGGACTAGTACTTATTGAAAAGGAAACGAACTAGTACTAATGAAAAAGAAAACGCATACATCCTTCTGAATCCCTGATACGTCAAAACAATTTGACTTGCATCTTTCCCTCTGTATCATGATTGCATGGGGTTCGAAAAGTGGGCTTCACTTCCTTCCGTGGTACAATTTGAAAGGTCATTGTGCCAATCTGTAATACCTGTGTCTCGGGAGCTATGCGCAGCATGGCCTGATTTCTTTTTCCAGTGCGTTTAGCTGGCACGATATATTTCTCCGGCAATGAAACACCAGTCTCTGTATATGGTGTCGCATCAAGGGGCGTGCATGTGGAGACACACCTGGTGAACAAAATATTGAAGATCTGGTCGGGTGAGAGTCAGATACTGAAGAGCATCGACAATGGACCGGTAGAAGGGAGCATCCGACGCTGGCGAGTCCTCAAGAGCAGAAACCTTGGCCTTCGTGTCAATGGGAGTAGCAACAGGATGACAGTTGAGCATGCCAGCACGCTCAAGGAGTTCGTGCGCATACTTCTGCTGATGAAGAAAGAAGTCGTCCGGTCGCTGAACGACCTCAATGCCAAGGAAATAATGTAGAGCACCAAAGTCCCTGATGGCGAACTCGTCACGCAGCCGGAGAGTAATCTGCTGAAGAAGAGTTGCGGAGGAGGCCGTCAGGATGATGTCGTCGATGTAGAGGAGCAAATATGCAGTCGTGTCACCATGACGATAGACAAACAGAGAGGCGTCCGAGCGAGTGATGTTGAAGCCCAGTGTATGAAGAAACCCGGGCATCCGCTGGTACCAGACGTGAGGTGCTTGCTTGAGCCCGTAGAGAGACCGGGACAGCAAACACACATGACCAGGAAGAGATGCATCGACGAAACCTGTGAGCTGCTCACAATAAACCTGCTCCTCAAGATGGCCGTGGAGAAAGGCGTTGGAGATATCCATCTGATGAACTGGCCAGCCTCGGGACACCGCGAGCTAGAGGACGATGTGGATCGTGCCCGGTTTGACAACCGGTGCAAACGTCTCAGTGAAGTCAACTCCAGCGCGTTGTCGAAAACCACGAACCACCCAGCGAGCCTTGTAGCGCTCAAGTGTACCATCCGAGCGGGCCTTGTGCGAAAGACCCACTTGCCGCTAATGAGATTGGCGCGAGGAGGCCGGGGAACCAGTGTCCAGGTGCGGTTCCGCTGGAGAGCATCGAACTCTTCCTGCATTGCGGCAACCCAGTGAGGATCACAAAGGGCTGCGCGAGCGGACGCAGGAAGAGGGGATGGCTCCGCGGTGGAGGCGGCGAGGAGGTACTCGTCGCTCGAGTACCGCAGACTCGAACGGTGAACGCCAGCTCGGGCCCATGTGATGGGGCGAGAGGGCAACGCCAGAACGTCCGGTGAGGCGGGCGGTGAGACGGCCGGGGAGACGGCAACCGAGCCCTCGGCGCCCGAGGCGGGGGCGGCGGGTGAAGAGGGGGCGCCGGCCGAGGCGGCGGGGTCGGCCGAGGGGCATGGTCGGCTGAGGAGGCCGAGGAGGCGGGTGCGGACGTGGGGGCGCGAAGCGAGCTCGTCCCACGGCGCGAGCACCACCAAAGCCCGGGGGCGGTCCGAGAGCCGAGCGGGGCCGTCCACCTGACGGAGTCATTGAAGGGCCGCCGGTGGCCGGCGGCGACGGGGCGACGAGGGGTACCTGCTGCTGAAACGGAAACACCTTCTCATCAAAGTAAACGTGTCGGAAGGTGAAAACACGATGGGAGACAGGATCGTAGCAGCGGTAGTCCTTAGTGTTAGGTGGGTAGCCGAGAAAGATGCAGGCGACGGAGCGGGGTGCAAGCTTATGAGGCGCAGTGGCGGTGATGCTAGGGTAGCAGAGACAACCAAAGATGCGAAGCTCATCATAAGAAGGGGGTGCACCGAAGAGGAGGTGATGAGGTGCAAAGTTCCCGCGAATGCGACATGGACGGATGTTAATGAGAAGTGATGCGGTGGCGAGAGCGTCAGGCCAAAAGCGCGGAGGCACATTGGCATGAAAGGGGAGAGTCCGGATGCAGTCGTTAAGAGTGCGAAGGACACGCTCAGCACGACCATTCTGTTGCGAAGTGTACGGGCAGGTGAGATGAAAAGTCGTGCCATGTTTGGTGAGGAGAGTACGAACAACTAGGTTGTCGAACTCCTTTCTGTTATCTGTCTAGAACGCAAGAATGGGATGACTAAACTGCGTGAGAACATAAGAGTAGAAGGCAACGAGAGTGGATATAACATTCGACTTACGACGCAACGGGAAGGTCCACACATAATGCGAAAAACCATCAAGTATGATAATAAACATAGCCCGTATTGCTTGTAACAGGAGAGGTCCAAACATCACTGTGAGTTAACTCAAACGGGTATGATGCAACATGAGAAGATGCCCTAAATGGGAGACGAGCATGTTTGCCAAGGCGACATGCATGACATGAGTGATCCTCGTTCTTATTACACATGAAAGCAAAACTCCGAAGTATATGATGAAGGATGGCGGGGTTGGGATGACCCAAGCGAGCGTGCCAAAGATCCACTCCGGTGGCAAGAGCGATAGGGGCAGCGGAGGTGGTGGAGGTGGCGGAGTGAACCAGGTAGAGCTCGTCGGGGCTGTCACATCGGTGGAGTACCATCCGGGTACGAGCGTCCTTAACAGAAAAACCACACTCGTCAAACTCAACGGTAACAGGATTTTCACGTGTAAGAGAACGGACAGAAACAAGATTCTTAATAAGATCAGGAGAAACTAAGACGTTAGATCATGTAACAGGAGTAGAATTAGATGGAAAATAAGTATGTCCTATGTGAGTAATAGGAAGGGAGGAACCGTCACTGACAGTGATGCGAGCAGAAGTGTGGGCGGGATAGGAGGTGTGGAGGTTACCGGGGTTAGCGGCCATGTGCGCAGTAGCTCCAGTGTCCATATACCAATCGCCGCCGTCGGTGTAGGTGGACGGTGAGGGGGCGGAGTGCAGAGCCGCCAGGAGAGCCGGGTCCCACGGCGTCGACGGAAGAGCATACTGCTACGGCGGGGCCGTCAAGGGCAGCAGTGGCAGCCCACCGTAGGAGAGGGGCCCGTTGGGCACCGCGTATGGCTGCGACGCGGTGTAGAATGCCTGGTGAGACGGAGGCCGAGGGGCGAGGATACCCGGGGCAGGGGCGCACGGATCCGGCATGGAGTAGGCATGCACGACGCCAGTCCAGGGGTTCTGGCCGGCATAGCACGGGCCCGGCGAGTACTGCTGCTGCTGAGGGCGGGCTGCTCGTTCCTGAGTGCCCGCACCCCTACTGCTTGCGGCCTCCGCGGCGGCCCCGCTCCCCCCCCCCCAATTGGCGGCCGACTGGGGCAGCGGGAAGGGAGCGACTGGGTAGGCGGGCGCTGGCGGCTGGGCCAGCGCGGGACGAGGCGCGGGCGGGGCCTAGCCCCCCCAGGTGCCGGCAACAAGCGCGGTGTGGGTCGCCCGAGTCCGCGCCATCTTCATCTGGCGCTCCTCCAGCTTGAGGTACGCCATTACCTCAGCGAAGGTAGGCTCTGGGATGTGGGTGAGGTTGCAGGCGGTGTTCCCAAAATCCTCGTTGAGGATGGCGGTGAGGGTGATGATGAGGATCTCGTCGCCAACCGTCTCCTCGAGATCACGGAGCTCATCGGCAAGCTTTTTGAGGCGCATGCAAAAATCATCGATGGACGAGTCAAGCTGCTGGCACCCGTAAAACTCACCGTGGAGGAGGACCTTGCGCTGCAACTTGTTGTCGGTGAAGAGGCCATTGAGCTTAGTCCAGATGGCGTAGGCGTCATCGTCATCATCCACCACCGTGTGGAAGAGGTCGCTGGAAATGGTGAGGTAGAACCAGCGGATGATGGTGGCGTCGAGGATCATCCACTCCTCGTCGTGAATCTTGAGACTCGAGTCCACGGTGCCATCGACGTGGCTGTGGAGAAGGTACTCACGAAACATCAAGGAGAAGTACCGCTTCCAAGCGAAGTAGGAGGCAGTGGATTGATCAAGTACCACCGGGACGCGCTCATGGATGTTGAGGTCGCGGACGAGGGTGACGTTGGGACCGGCGAAGGAGTTGGAGACGATGGACGAGGAGGAGCTCATGACGCGGAGTGAAGGGAGGGCGCCGCGGGTTGTGTGTGGGAGAAGGAGTGTGTGGCGGAAGCAGAGAGGAAGGGGACGGCTACGACACGGAGCGGCGGTGGCAGTGGGTAGCGGCGGCGGCTGCTAGGTGGAGCGGTCGGAGGCAGCGATCGCGGCGGGCGGCTAGCGAGCTGGCGGGCTGGCGATCGGGCGAGGCGGGCGAGCGCTCGTGGGCCATCGGGGGAAGCGGGAGCGGGCGGCTAGCGGGGAGGTGGCACGGCGGCGGCTACCAGAGGTGCGGCGGCGGGCTAGGTTTAGGATCGGGTAGGAAACTGATACCATGTAGAATACGAGAATAGGCTGTACAACACGCAATGCATTGATCGGTGCACCAGGCACATATATATGAGTACAGAGAGGGGCCACAACCTCGATTATCTATACTACTTATAAAAGAGCAAACATTATCTTCTCTAAGTGCACCCCACAAAACGTACACGGATACATTACCACCGCATCATTAGTCCCACTAAACTCAATCTAACGGCTAGCCTTAACCGAATCTATTCTCTGTGTGGACTTAGCAATTTACATTGACTGACCGTACTCCACCGCGGAGGAAAATATGAAAGTCCATGCCTGATCAATTAGGAAACTATAATCACAGACACATCCTATTAAGAAACTAATCACGGGCACATCTAATTATTAGGAAACTAATCACAAACCCATCCTATTATTAGGAAAAAAATCACGCACGCATCCTATTATTAGGAAAATAATTACGAGTCATCCTATTAGGAAATTAATCACGGACACATCTAATTATTGGGAAACTAATCATGGCTGCATCCTATTAGATAACTAATCACAAACGCATCTAATTATTAGGAAACTAATCGCGAGCGCATCCTATCGTCTCCTATCAAGGAATCGTGATCGCGAGTCGGCAGCCGTCACCAGCCCACCACCCATGCGAGCCACAATGAGAGACACGCGAGGAGGAGCTGCGGCTTCCTCTGAACACACTTCTACTGACTGCAACGACTTCGTCCACATCCTGGACATGCTCTCCGGGAACCACCGGCATCCGCGTCGACTTCAGCTCCATCCACAACACCCACGCTGACAACCACCCACCGCCGAGGTCCTTCAAGTGGGGGCAACATTGAGTATCTTGGACCAGTATAAGTGGGCCAAAAAAGTTTGCCCCACAGCCATGCATGTAGATTCGCCTGGTCGCCAACCATCATCGTCCCCAGGGCGGTGCAGGTCTCAGCCATTGTGCAGCAGGTGAAGCTAATCACGGCCCCATCTCACTCGCCCGAAGCCACCGCCGACTCCCTCAGCTCTAACGTGTGCTGCTCCGTTGGACACGCTTGTCCGGTACTCGCGCGTGGACGATGTCATCCAAAGCTTATCCCGGTGCGTGGAGGCCGCCGCCTCAAAGCTAGACGACTGACTCACCTGCGTCGACAATGCCGCCCAGCTGGTGAGAGGACACGGTCGCCGCGGCCGCTCGCAGGCCTGAACGACGGAGACGCTCGCCTTCACGCGAACGCACCACACGCACGCATTAATCAAGTAAGTATCGAGTGTTGTTTTTTTACTGTCATCGCTACCTCGCCGGTGGTGACACATCTAGAAGTACAGGAACTAGAGATGAGGCAATGAGAAATAGAGGAGCGCTGGATCACACACAGAGACGTCCGCCTTCTTTCTTTCTTTATTTTTTCACTGATTTTCGCGTACCTGCAATAGACATCTGTGTTTTTTTAAGTACTGACTCTCGATTATTACATGGCCAACTCACGACTACATAGTGAACTCACAGACAAATTCGCTGAACCAAGACCTTACTTGCAGTTATGAAATTACATTTCACTAAAAAAACCTAGAAGTTTGCATAAGTTTTAATGAAAAAAACTAAAGTTCGCATAAGTTTTACTAAAAAACCCTGAAGTTTGCATAAGTGTATTTGTTTGTCCAGCAGATACATGGCAATTGTAATTTTACATGAGCATTTTCAAACTGTCCTTATCTACAGTTGAGTTAACATGTTTTCCTGATAGAAAACTTGGACTACATACAAGAGAAGCAAAAACTGCATGTTGATTATGATGATGATGAATGTAGGATATTTTGTGGTCATGGTAAATTTCATATCATTTAGTACATAAACAATATTCACAATTTTATTTTATTACCATCAATTGTGTTGAGTTTCTTTCATATGTATGTATTGACCCTCTTCTTTAAATTAGATGTGACAGATGCGGAATGAACTCATACCACATGATCGCATACGAGCAATTCAAGAGGAATTGGAGGGATTCTTTCTTGACCATGTCGTACATAAAGACGGAGAATGCCATGTGGAAGTTGAAATTGATTTTAGATGTTAGGGATTATAAGAGATGTTATATTGTATATATGTAGTAGTGTCGGATAGATATATACAAAAACTTGTTGTTCGATCAATCTCGGAGAAAGAGAGGTCAATTCTCTCTGTATATGTTCATGACGATCTTGTGTAATTCTTGACTAGAATTTGTTGGCACTAAAATGGTTCCTTAGCTTGTCCTAAGTGATATTTTCATGTGTGACTATACTTGCATAAATGTGTGCATATGAAGAATCATGATGAATCTTCTAACTAATTTTGAATTTTATACATTGAGAAAAGTGGGTGGTCTTTTAATACAGGAGACATGTTGATTAACGAGAAACGATATTTCAAATTATTTGTACGAGTTGGAAATAAGAGATCGTGTAATTTATAGGGAAATTTCAAATTTATGAATAAATTGTATTGTATTAAGTTTAGTATAATATATTAATCCAAATAGATGCGTATTGCGTGTGCACACTTATTAGTTCAAATAGACATGCGTTGCACGTGCACACTTACTAGTACAGAGAAAACAGAAAATTGGCCCAATACACAATATACACGTACGCAATATACTCAACAGGCCCAGGCCAACCAAAGTCTGAAAAGAACACCTCAACCAAATGCTTTACACATCTGGAAAAAAACACCTGTAACCCCCGTCGCCCACCTGCTGCATGGAGACCTGGACGATGACGCTAGCACATACGTTCGTCGAGACACGCATGGAACGACGGCGTGCTATGCATTTCGCCTGGTGTGAACCGGACATCGTCGCTTGGAGACAGATCGGATATGGTCTTGGCGACAAGGCCTCCTCCTCCTCCTGGCATGCATCCACGGTGGACAGACATGAAAGGGATAAGCCAAGAAAAGTCGTCATCGACACACCGCGTGTCAAGTCGTCGCCCTTTTGCTCGCTGGGGCTATTGTGTTTGAGCTGGTACATCTTTAGATTCCGCATGGATTAGCAGCAGTGTACTCCGTCAGATGTTTGAGCTGACAGGCACGTGGAAAGTGGTGCGGCTTCACGCTCTGATGCTACGATTTCGGATAAACACCTAGTGCGTCATGTTGCTACTCCCTGTTCTACAAAGGTGGCCAAACTTTGATTCCTGCCCGTTAATTGACCCGCCATTTTCCCGTCCACTTATTTACACCCCCCCCCCCCCCCCGAAGGATATTTAAGGCGCACAGGCGATGTACTCCGTTGTTTGTGTTCTTTCAAAATAATTGAAATGTTTGAAGTAATTTTCCTTTTTTTAAAATTGTTAACAAATGCTAATCGTCTCTGAATAACTCCGAAGCTTTACACGTCCTGGACTAGGGTAACATCATCTTTGATGAGCCCTAGTCACCAAAACTGTTCGAAATTTTAAAAATTGTTTGTGTTTTCGTAAATATCCAGCATTCAATTTTTTTTCACAATTTAGAAAAAAGTTCTCATTTTTTAAAATGTCCTCTAATCTTGGCATTGACTCGTCATTAGCGGTAGTGTACTCTGTTAGATGTTTGAGCTGACAGGCACGTGGAAAATGATGTGGCTTCACGCTCTGATGCTACGGTTTCGGATAAGGCGAGTGATAGGCGCCGGAGCGTCGGCCCAAATTTGGGCCGATCGTACTAGCACCGTAAGATAAAACAATAAGAAGCCGCACGATTCCCGTCTTCCTCCTCCTCGGGCGTCTTCTTCTTTCATGGACAACCGCGCTAGCCTCAAAGCACCTCCCCCGCGTCTCCCATGTCGCTGCCCTCGCTGCCGATCGCCACCGTCGTCACCGGTCGCCTCCTGCGTTTCTCACCAACAAAAGTGAGCCCGTGGTTGCATCTCCCCGTGGCGACGATTGCAACTCTGTGGCTGTTGCTTGCGAGCTCGCCGGGGTCGCTCACCGACTCACCGTCGCCGCTCGTCGGGCCTGCTCACCGATTGGATGGTTGCAGCAAAAACCAGTTGCTAAAAAAACTGGTCCTAGCTCCGCTTCAGGCGGTTCCAGCAAAATCAAATGCTCGTTGTAGCAAAATCAAATGATGGTTCTAGCAAAAAAGAACAAATTGCAGCAAAAGAAATAAAAAATGTGTCTCACCGCCACACCTCACTAAAAACATTGGTTCCAGCAAAAAACTCTTTGGGTCCCATCGCTGTTGAAGCAAAACAAATCACCCGTAGCAGCTATCTGTGTTGCGAGTTCCAGCAAAGAACTGACGGTGCAGCTCCCTATCATGCAGCTCCCATCAATCCGATTGTAGCAAAAAATTGCATTGGATCCAGCAAACCAAGAAAACGATGGTAGCAAAAATTGCAAACACAAAAATGAAAGATGTCCCCTAGCAGAAGTAAAAACCGCCGATGTAGCAAAAAATCAAGCTCGTTCCAGCAAACCAGAAAGTTAGTGGTAGCAAAAATAGTATTGGTTCCAGCAAAGCCAAACGCCTCTGGTAGCAAAAAGGATTACTTGTTCTAGCAGTAGGGAACACTGGTTCCAGCATCATCGCATGCCGGCGCAACTCCGAGATGAACGGCAAGAAAAGAAACATCAATCTCCTTTTCCAAGAGCAGAGCGTGTGTGTTGCATGAGCTTGAGCCCAACCTCGTGGGATCCATGGCGGAGTGCGCATGTCAGGAGAGAAAAGGAAAAAAAAAGTACGAACGAGTTCACTCCTCACATGGATCTATGGCGGAAAAATGTTGCGGGAAGCAAAGAAGGCAACAAAAACAAGCTCAAATTCATGGGGATTAGGTGTGGATTTCTGGAGAGAACACACAAAGGAGGAGAAGGAGAGACTGAGAACCGGGGACTGAAGGACGAGCAGAGCGAGGATGCCTCGCGTGGTCTCCAGAAATTGCGAGGGGATAACATGAAAGTGGTGGGGATAGAGATAAGATTTTGTCGGTGGTGGGCCTGGGCTGCCTAGCAACGCGAGTGAGCGGACCGGCCGAAAGCTCGGCCGGTCGACCGTATACAGGGATTTCCCTTCAAATAAACGCGTAGTACTACGTGATGTTGCTACTCGCTCTTCTACAAATGGGCTCGCCTGAAATGAGCGCTGTACTGGGCCAGCCAAGCGTGCGGGAGGCAAGGCACATCCTCAAAAAATTTCTGTTTTTATTTTACTTTTTGTTATCATTTTTCTTCTATATTTTTATTTTTATTTATACTTCCAAATATTATAAATGTATATTTCAAACAATCTTAAGTAAATATTTTTAGAAAATGTTAATCATGCATTTAAAAAGTATTAAATATGCATAAAAAATGTTTCTCATTTACACAAAAATGTTTTTTTCAAATGTGTATGAATAACATTATTGAGTATTAATCAACTGTCGGAAAAAGGTTAAGCAACATTTAAACAATGTTAAATGTGTATAGAAAAAATGTTTCTCGCGTATATGAATTTTTTATATTTTTTACAAATGTGTATGAAAAAGTTGATCATGTATTTAAAAATTGATAATGAAAGACTCCAAGTCCAATCCTATTCCTACTAGGACTCCCTTTTTTCCTTCTCTATGCACATGGGCTTTTGAGGACTTAGTGCGCCTAGCCTAATAAGTCCAGGGCGCCTCCTCTCAGCCCATGCTAGCCCTTGGAACGTGGTGGAACCACTTGTGGACTTCCGGACCCCTCCGGAATCCTCCGGAACCTTCTAGAAACTTCACGGTACAATACCGAAAAACTGCACCTTTTTTCGGAACCCAAAATATGACTTTCCATATATAAATCTTTACCTCTCGGCCATTCCGAAACTCCTCATGACGTCCGGGATCTCATCCGAGACTCCGAAAACAACATTCGGTTACCAATCATCAAATATCCCAATACTACTCTAGCGTCAACGAACGTTAAGTGTGCGACCCTGCAGGTTCGAGAATCATGTAGCCATGACCGAGACACCTCTCTGGTTAATAACCAATAGCGGGACCTGGATGCCCATATTGATTCCACATATTCCACGAAGATCTTTTATCGGTTGAACCACGATGTCAAGGGTTTGGTTAATCCCGTATGCAATTCCCTTTGTCCGGCGATATGTTACTTGCCCGAGATTCGATCGTCGGTATCTCCATATCTAGTTTAATATCGTTACCGGCAAGTCTCTTTACTCGTTCCGTAATACAAGATCGCGTGACTAACTCATTAGTCACATTGCTTGCAAGCTCTTTAAGATGTTGTATTACCGAGAGGGCCCAGGGATATCTCTCCATCATACGGAGTGACAAATCCCAGTCTCGATCCATGCCAACCCAACTGACACCTTCGGAGATACCTGTAGAGCACCTTTATGATACCCAGTTACGAAGTGATGTTTGGATACACACTAAGTATTCCTCTGGTGTCAGGGAGTTACACGATCTCATGGTCTAAGGAATAGATACTTGACATGAAGAAAGCTATAGCAAATAAACTAAATGATCTGATGCTAAGCTTATGTTTGGGTCTTATCCATCTCATCATTCTCCTAATTATGTGATCTCGTTATCAAATGACAACTCATGTCTATGGTTAGGAAACCTTAACCATCTTTGGTCAACAAGCTACTGTAGTAGAGGCTCACTAGGGACACTGTGTTATCTATGTATTCAGACATGTATTTAAGTTTCTGGTCAATACAATTCTAGCATGAATAATAAACATTTATCATCAACACGGAAATATGATAATAACCAATTTATTATTGCCTCTAGGGCATATTTCCAACACTTCACTCTCCTCCAGCCATTCTAGAAGAAGTAGGTCAGTCTGGGGATGCCTCATATCAGCTCCAAGACCAACAAATTGAAAGAGTGCCAGATCGGGCACTCAGCATGCAAGCATTGAGTCTCTCACCTCCAAGAATCTGGAGTCTGGAAGCAAGTCTTGCAGAAAATAACCAGGAGATTATGGAAAGCGAATGATGTTGCACCAAGAATCCATACCTTCGCTTGGAGATTGATTAGAAGAGCTCTACCAACAGGGAAAAGAGTAGGTAAACATTCTAAGAAAATTAGCACCCTCTATGCTACATGTGGAATCGAAGAAGATGATTTGCGTATGTTTTTTAAATGCCCCTTTGCTCGAGCAACATGGTTTGCTAGACCTTGGCACATCAAAACTTATTTGTTAGTTCAAACATCTGATTCTTTAACTACCATCAATTCGAGTCTAGCCAAATCACATTACCCCCATGCCACCTTAAGCAACATTCTTACATTTTTGTTGTGTTTATGGAAGTCCAGGAATGATAATCTCTTTCAAAGGAAAGATGTTTCGCCTTTTCATGTCTTCAGCACATGCTATCTCAAGAAGCTTGACATTGGAATCAGGAATAAACGAACAAGAAAAATCATCGAATGTATATGACAACAAGTCCCAGGCTGAAGACAATTTTGTACAAGGGAATACTATTGATGCAGCTAACCTTTCAAATACAATTAAAATCTTCACAGATGCAGCCTGGAAGTATCAATGCGATGAAGGAGAAAAAAATGAGTAATAGAACATGAATTGGATATTTATATGCAGATACAACTGGGAGATCAAAAAAGTAAAGGCCACAATTTCAGCGGTTGCTACATCAGCACAATCAGCAATCCAAGCAGAAGCTCAAGGAATAAATCTAGCAGCAAGTATCATGGACAGATTGAACATACGAGAAGCAGCCATATTTACAGACAATCTTATTCTAGCTAGAGCACCTGCAACAAGAGACCTCCTATCTTTCAACCAGGACACTCGGACATCAGAAGTACTCTTGCAGAGTTCTATAGAACCATTGCAACCAAAAAGGTCCAAGTGTTCCATTTCCATGTTCGTAGAACTCAAAGCTGTGAGGCTCACTTTGCAGCTAATATAGCAATATCTCATAGTTTGTCTAATGAGCAGAGTTTTAGAATAAACTGTTGTAATGCTGAGCATCAAAAGTGGCATTGTCCCCTGATTCAGGTTGTTACAGATGTTAGAGAAAGGGGATATGTCATTACCCATGTAAACTGTTGCTAATTGAATATTAGGCGCCGAGCGCCTCTGTTTTGTTCAAAAATAAAATAAAATCAGCCGGTTGTTTTAGAGAATTTCCCTTGCTGCTTGGCGAAATATTGGCCGGTCTATTCCGTCGTTGATGCTCTTGATTACTCTTCAGCCTGAGAGTTGTGGTCTTATAGGTTTGTAAAAGAAGAGTCCTGATCTTTGTGCACTCACGGGTCATGATGAACTCAAGCAAAGAGCCAAGGAAGAGGAAGAGTTCCAAAAACAGCCCCAAGAGAAGAGATGGAGAACAAATCATGTTGGATGGGTTCCTGGTTCCGCACTAGTTAGGCGGCGACTAGGCTAACTCACCGTGTCCGTGTCCAACTCCAGCATCTGCGTGATCTACTACGTACTCCCTCCGTTCGAAATTATTTGTCGCAGAAATATATGTTATGTATCTAGACATATTTTAATTCTAGATATATCTATTTTCACAACAAGTAATTTTGAACGGAGGAAGTACGCGCGTGTCCGTGTTCATCATATATCTACGTTTGCAGAGACGTCCGTACCTCGGCTCGTCAAGATCGAGAAGCGTATCGAGATGGATCCGACGAGGGGTAGGATGGTGCCAACGGTACCCCGCCACGCCGGCTCGTCGTCGTCGGGGTGGCTCGGCATGATGCTGCCAATGTTGCTCCGCCACCTCCGGTCGTCGGCGTGGCTCTACCTGACGCCGGTGCTCGCGGCGTGCGTGCCGCTCGCGGCGCTGAGGGCCTACCTCGAGCTGATCCTCCGGCGTTCACTCCGCCGGCTCCTCCCGATCTTCGACCCCTACATCACGCTCGGCATCACCAGCAAGCGCGAGGACTACATCATGGAGAGGGTCAAGTCGGTCGACACCTACGACGAGATCAAGGCGTACCTGAGCGCCGCCTGCACGCGGGAGGCGCGCCAGCTCCTGGCCGAGAGCGCTGACGAGGGCAGCGGCTTCGTCATCAGCCTCCGGGAGGGGCCGGATGAGGTGGCCGACGAGTTCCAGGGCGTCACCATGTGGTGGTCGGCGGTGCCCGAGGGCAACCTCCATTGGCAGAAGTGCTGTCGGCTCACCCACCAGTGCCACCGGAAGCTCGTCGTCGACGAGTACCTCCCGCACGTGCGCCGCTGCGGCCGCGAAGCCATGTCCACCAACCGCGGCCGGAGGATCTACACCAACAAGGACATCGCCTACAAGTACGTACTACGTACTACTATCTTGTTTTTTTATTACTCTCCCATCTCCAATCCCATCCAATGGTAGTTCGCTGCAGTAAGCGGCACAGACTGGCTGGTGGGAGATGTTTCGTGACGGGGCTGGCGACGCGGTTGGCGAACCCAACACGCTACGGTGGTTGGCGTGGTCCGCCGTCAACTTAAAGTCGGTGACGTCTCCCACGTACCACCGGGGCGCGGTGGTACTCCGCCCGCACACCACGACGGTGCATCTCGTCGACGAGCGGGGGTGTACGGTTGACAGACGCTCGGGGGGAGGGATCGTGTTGACCCCGGGGGATACGGTCGCGTTTCCCTGCCACGTTGCACATATCGAGGAGGAAATCACCGGTGGGGATGGCGTCTCGGGAGCCGGCGATGGAGGTAATGCGGCCAGTGGGAGAGCAATTAAGGCGGGTGGGGGATTAAATTCGAAGGAATCCGCTCAGATTTCCCCTCATCCCACTCTTCCTCTCCCGCACGCCTCATCCACTGCCCTGCTTGCTCGAGTTCGCGGCGAAGATGGTGGAGATCGACGAGGAGAAGATGCACTAGTAGGAAAAGGGCTATAGATGGAAATGACACTAATGGCGCACCAGACAAGTGGTGCGCCATTAGTATATACTAATGGCGCACCAGCCTCTGATGCGCCATTAGTGTTGAAACTACTAATGGCGCACCCTGACCACGGTGCGCCATTAGTACCAAATTTTTTTTTTGAACTAGTGCGCCTGTCCAAACATACTAATGGCGCATCCCCTGGTGGTGCGCCATTACTAGTTGTAACTAGTAATGGCGCACCATCCAGGAGGTGCGCCACTAATGTTATTTTTTTATTATTGCTTTTATTCCTTTTTTTGCAAAAGTTCTAATGGCGCACCGCCAGGGGGTGCGCCATTAGTAACCTGGATTACTAATGGCGCATTTGTTGCTGGTGCGCCATTAGTAAGTGGGCAGCAACAAGATATTTTGAACAGCCTCTCCTCCCACACTCACTTTCTCCCCACTTCATTCTCTCCACCGCCTCCTCCTTGTCTCGGGTGCCTCCTCTTTTTCACCTCATTTCCACCATAGATTCATTCAAATTAAGTGGTTAAGTTACCTTGTTTTGCTAGGTAAGTAAGGGGGGAAGCTATATTTATGTTGTTCTCCCTACAAACAATGTGCACATGCACTTTTTATGGCCTAGCTAGATCTATGTATGTTCGTGGTGTTGCATATGTTTGTGGTGTTGCATATGTGTTTGTGTTTGGAGGTGTACCGGTATTTGAAATGCGATAGTTGCCAATATTTTGCCGGAATGTTGATTCATTTCCGTTTCGGCGAGAATTTTGGCATTAAGCATTCTTTTTGGTCCTATTTTTAGGGAAAGTCATGCCAAATTTTTTCTTGGTTCTAAAATATCGTTTTGCTCTACCCCGCAGGCGACCATGGTCCGCACGATGACCGAAGGCATCGTGAATAGGTTTTTGAGGTCCGCGAAGGCCGAGATGCTTCAAAAGAACGAGACGGAGATAAGATGTCCGTGTCGAAGATGCAAGCTGAATAGCCTTATTGCGGACCCGGATTCCGGGCAGGTGCGGGACCACCTGCTCTTTGCGTGGTTTCATGGATGGCTATCGGTGGCAAGGTGATGATGATGACTACGAAGTCGTTCATGGGGGCCGGGCAAGAAATGAGGAAGGGCAGCAAGACAACCACCGCGGCTCGGGGGGGGGGGGGGGCGAGAAGACGAAGAATCCCCAGGAGATGATCACGACGGTGATGCTGTACACAGTCATCATGTAGAAGATGCAGGACATGATGATGATGCCGGCGGAGCAGACGACGTTGGACCATCGATGGGCTGGGTGCAGGACCCTCATATTCAAGAGCTGCTTCTCAAGCAGACGGATAACGCAAGAGCTGCCGCCCGAGAGAAGGCCAAGATGGATCAACTTGAGTTAGACGCGGTTACTCCGTTGTATGAAGGATGCAGGCCCGAGGATACCCGCCTGAAAGTAACGCTCATGGCTCTGGAGATGAAGGTAAAACACAAAATGACCGACGCATGCTTCGACGAGAACATGTCATTCTGGCACGAACGTCTTCCCAAGGGGAACAAGTGCCCGACCAGTTTGGAGGAGGCAAAGAAAATCGTGTGTCCTCTGGATTTACCGCACGTGAAATACCATGTGTGCATGAACAATTGCATCATTTATCGGGATGAGCACGCGGAGTCTACAATATGTCCGGTGTGCGGTGTCACTCGATACAAGAAGAGGAAGAAAGCTCCTCGAAAAGTGGTGTGGTACTTTCCGATCACTCCTCGTCTGCAGCGGTATTTCGCGGATCCTAAGGTAGCAAAGCTCCTGCGTTGGCACGCGGATAGGGAGGAGAAGAAGCGAGAAGATGACGCAAATGATCCGGAGATAGATAAAAAAGACAAGATGCTGAGTCACCCTAAGGATGCGAGCCAGTGGCAAGCATTGAACTTCGAATACCCAGAATTTGGGAACGATCCAAGAAACATCGTGCTGGGCGCGAGCACCGATGGAGTCAATCCGTTTGGCAGCCAGAGAAGCACACATAGCACCTGGCCTGTGTTTGTGTGGATGTACAACCTTCCCCCCTGGTTGTGCATGAAGAGGAAGTACATTCACATGAGTATGCTAATTGAAGGGCCGAAACAACCAGGGAACGACATCAATCTGTATCTGGGGCTGCTGAAAGAGGAGCTTGACACGCTGTGGAAAACGCCAGCCAATACGTGGGACGCTGCAGAGAAAGAATATTTCCCTATGAGAGCCGCACTGCTCACGACGGTGCACGACTATCTCGGTTACGGATATCTTGTGGGGCAGGTAGTCCACGGATTTTCTGGATGCGTAAGGTGCATGGATGACACAACGTATCGCCAGCTAGATAGAGATCCCGGGTCTTCGAAAACCGTGTTCATGGGACATCGAAGGTGGCTTCGCGACGATGACCCGTGGAGGAAACGCAAGGATCTGTTCGATGGTGAAACCGAACCCCGAAAACGCCCGTGTACGAGGAGCGGCGAGGAAATAGACAAGCTGTTGAAACATTGGAAAGACTGCCCACTGCCGGGAAAGAAGCAAAAGGCGCCAGAGCCGGGAAAGAAGCAAAAGGCGCCAGAGCCGCTGCTGAAGGTATGGAAAACGAGGTCTGTTTTCTGGGACTTGCCGTACTGGAAGATCCACCGTGTGCCTCACAGTCTTGATGTCATGCATATCACGAAGAACGTGTGCGAGAGTCTGCTTGGTACCCTGCTCAACATGCCAGAGAGGACCAAAGATGGGCCGAAAGCAAGGGCAGACTTGAAATCAATGGGCATCAGGCAGGAGCTTCACGCTATATATGATGATGATGACGGTGATGGTGATGATGATGATGATGATGATGATGAGGCGAAGCAGGACACAGAAAGTCGTCGCAAAGGCAAAAAGGCCAAGAAGACCGGAAATGACTACCCTCCCGCGTGCTTCACTCTAAGTCAGGAGGAGATCGAGCAGTTTTTCACCTGCCTCCTAGGAGTAAAACTTCCTTACGGTTACGCGGGGAAGATAAGCGGATACCTAGACCCAGCGAAGCAGAAGTTCAGCGGGATGAAGTCTCACGACTGTCACGTGCTGATGACGCAAATACTTCCAGTTGCAATCCGTGGGATCATGGACGCGCACGTCCGTGAAACGCTATTTGGCCTATGCAACTTCTTCGACGTCATCTCTCGGAAGTCGATTGGCGTGAGGCAACTCAGAAGGCTACAGGAAGAGATCGTGGTGATACTATGCGAGCTTGAGATGTACTTCCCGCCCGCATTCTTCGACGTTATGGTGCATCTGCTGGTCCATATAGTGGACGATATCATCCAACTCGGGCCGACGTTCCTGCACAGCATGATGCCGTTCGAAAGGATGAATGGTGTCATCAAAGGATACGTTCGCAACATGTCACGTCCAGAAGGAAGCATAGCCAGGGGCTTTCTGACCGAAGAGTGCATCTCCTACTGCACGAATTATCTAGGCATCGAGAACCCCGTTGGTCTGCCCATCAACAGGCACCTCGGCAGGCTCGCTGGATGGGGTCACCGTGAGGGTCGCCGCGAAATGCATGTCGACTTCGAGGGTCGACTCGCCGACTTTGAAAGAGCAAACCTAGTCGCGCTACAACACATAGACGTGGTCGATCCTTGGGTGGTAGAGCACAAAACCTTTATTAAAAAGACGTACAATGACCGAGGCCAACAGAGGACAGACGGAGATACACTCAAAGAGCACAACTCATGTTTCACGCGTTGGTTCAAGCATAAGCTTCTGTCGTACCCTTTACATGAGGATTCTTCCGCGGAAGAACAACTCATATTCGCCTTGTCACAGGGCGCCGAGCACAACCTGATGACCTATGAGGCGTACGATATCAACGGCTACACATTCTACACCGAGGCCAAGGACATGAAGAGCGATGGTTATCAGAACTCCGGGGTAACGATGGAATCCTACACCGGTAACGACAAGGACAGATACTACGGAAGGATCGAGGAGATCTGGGAGCTGAGCTACGCTGGAGAGAAGGTCCCGATGTTCCGTGTCAGATGGGCCAAGAACGTCATAAAAGAAGACCGGTATTTCACCACCATGGTTATACCCGAAGCCAAATCCAAGACCGCGGGCGCAAACGTCACCGCGAAAAATGAGCCATGGGTACTGGCTTCCCAAGTGGACCAATGCTTCTTCATTACCGACCCGCCAAAGCCCAGTCGTGTTGTCGTGAGGAGAGGCAAAAGGAAGATCATCGGAATGGATGGAGTAGCCAATGAGCAAGACTTCGACAAGTACGGTGACCCGAGGATCGAACATGACGACGATGATGAAGTAGCAGCATACACCACAAGAAGAAGCAGGACCACCCTACCTAAAGGACGTCCGTTCCACAGAAGAACTCCATTTGCGAAAAAGAAGGGCAAGAAGATTGTGAACAGATAGCTAGCTAAGATCGATTGTATTTAAATCGTAGCCTTCATTTCTCGATTGTATTTCATGGGTACTTTTTGAACTATCATGAATATTTTTAAATTTCATGGACACTCGATCTCGATCCCCCTCCATCTCGATCGCTATCCCACCTCGCCAGATCCGGCCCCCCTCGCCGCCGAGCACCCCCCCAGTCCACCGGCCGCCGCCGCCGACCCCCCGCACCCTCGATTCCCCTACTCAACCGCCGTCGCCGACCCCCCGCACCCCGCGCACCGTCTTATAAAAAAAATTAGTATCAAATAGCTTTTTAAATGCTACTGTCTTATAAAAAAAATATTACTGTTATTATTTAAACAAGTTTGAACATATTTAAACATAAATAAGTATCAAACAGCTTTTTAAATGCTAAAAAAAATTTGTGGAGCCTGGGAGTCAAACCCAGGACGTCCTGGTGTGAGAACTGGCTGCTGACCAGTCGAGCTAGTAGAGTGGGCTTGACATAGATAGGTTCTGGTACTACATAACCTTTTGGCTCGAGTTGAAATAAAAAAAATACTAATGGCGCACCACGGTGAGGTGCGCCATTAGTATGGACATGCTAATGGCGCACCACGGTGAGGTGCGCCATTAGTATTGTGGCCCCCCTTCGCCCGATCCCCCCTTCGCCCGATCCCCCTTCGTCCGATCCCCCTCGCCAGTTCTCTCCCTCTCGATCCACCGCCGCCGCTGCCCTCGCCCTCGCCCTCGCCCTCGCCCTCTCCCTCCCTCGCCCTCTCCTCGCCGCCCAGACGCCGCCCGGACGCCGCGCCGACGCCGCCTCGACCCCGCCCCGACCCCGCCGCCCGGACGCCGCCCCGACCCCGCCGCCCGGATGCCGCCCCGGACGCCGCCCCGACCCCGCCGCCCGGACGCCGCCCCGGACGCCGCCCCGACCCCGCCGCCCGGACGCTGCCCCGCCGCCCCGACGCCGCCTCGACCCCGCCCCGACGCTGCTGCCCCACCTCGACCCCGCCCCGTCCACACCACCGTCGACCCGCCTCCCTCGACGCCACGGCGCCGCAGGACCTAGACTAGACGCCCAAGGTACGACCACCTCCTCCTTACTTCTCCATTCCGCAAGTCCATAGCCTCCTCTCACGTGCTTGCTTCCTTCTCCATTCCTACTACTACTCCCCTATCAGAACAGAACACCATTGATCATGCACAAAATTATGCTGGTGAGGCCTGATGGTCACCGCCAGTGGAACACAGGGAATCAGAAACTGAAATCCGGGTTTCAGGAGATAATCAGACATAACTGGAACACAGCTCCCAACTCAACTAACCCGAATTTGAAAGGAGTTCATCTCTATTTGTCAAATGGAGATAAAGATGGCGATTAGTACTACCCCTCAGCTTATCAGCAGTTAACAATCTCGATTTCGACTTAGAATTAGACACTCAAAGATACAAACAACTGCTGATATCCTAAAAATTCAGAACAGTATAGCTATCATTTTGAAGTTTGAAACTAAAAAATATCGACAGCAGTAATTGTTCTAAGATGGTTCAGGATAGTGGATCTTAGGCATTACATTTTTCTTTTTGATGAAATAGGCATTATATTTAAGCTGGCAGTACAGTAGGCATAACCTTCTACCTCACTTAAATAGTTGACAATTCTTTACCTTAGTCTTTGCATCCCATCAGCAAGCTTTTATTGGTGGCTCACCAAAACCAAACATCTAAAGGCATCCTCCTAGCCTCCTGGTACATCAATTTCAAGGTAGGCGAACCATGGTTCCATTTAACCAAGTGAACTTCCTTTTCTTCTTGCTAGGAGTTGAAAATTTGGCATTTGTGGTTGTGACGGTTAAATGAAATGGAGATACTCCTCAGTAACAGACCAGGTGAATAACTTATGTGCACAAGTGCAGCAGAAAATTTACAACAGACTAATTAGATTCATTTTTCTTTTGTTTGAGAGAGAGTTAGCTGGAATTTTTGAATAAAACGTAAGTCTAATCCCAGCGAAAAATTCAAGCTATCTTAACCTCCAATTTTGATCAAGTAAACTCAATATTTCTGGGACAGTTAGAGTATCCATCAATCATATTTGAACCTAATACCAATTCATTCATCTCCATACCACTGCAGACACAACAGAACAGAGGCACTTCATCACCCACGGCTGAGAAAGCAAGGTAGAATCACCACACTGGTGGGCACTTCATCACCCAGGTATAACTTTTACTAATTCATGAATAAATATATATTTTTCACTGCATACATACTATTTCTCTTTTTTTTCTATTCTTTTCAGATCAATATTGTTGTGATCTTTCATGTCTTTTATAACAGGGAAAATGGTTGTATATGATAGACATCGAACCGTTTCTGTAAACTGAGTACTAACTGAGTTCCCTAAAAAAAGAACCTTAGTACTAACTAAAATATGATGGAACAGAAAATACAATGAAATCAATACGGAACATGCTAGATAAATATTGCCATGAAACCAGATGACACTGATAATTTTAGTGGAAAACAAAGGACTCTTCTGTTATTTTTAGTGAAAAGTTGGTCCACCGACCACTCACATATCCAATTTCCATGATCCTCAACGGAAGTCAGAAACACAACATATCCATGGACTTCTCATTGTTCAAAATCTTCTCTTAGGATTAACCACAACAGCATATCGGGGGTTCAGGAATCAAAATATCAGTTACATCAAGAGTTAGCAATGACCAAACTGGCATGTAACAGAGACACTATAAAAGATAGCCAACATCCAGTTAGGCCAATTTTCTGAGGCTATTCCAAAATTAGACGGCATTTCCCCTTTGCAAGCGGTTGCATAGTCTTCAGCGAGGTGTGGTGCAGCTTCCTTGTGAGGGCATATGAACTTCTCCACAAATACCTTCTTGCTCAGCATGACTATGCTATAGTAGTCCCGGTACTGACCTAGCAATCCATTTGCCTTAAGAAACTGGATAATTAGAAGAAGAAACTGTCTCCTGATTTTGATGTATTTTGCCTAAAGTCTCTAATTTTGATGTATTTTTCTTAATTCAGCGAACCGTGAGATGGACTTAGAAGAAGAAACTGTCTCCTGATTGTAGTTGATTAATTAGTATATATGTTGTAGACTTGTAGCATACCTACCTCTATATGGTTTTATATTTCAACTTGATTTCTGAATATTCCAAACCACACGCGAAGTCCTTTCTTACAAGAAGAAGTTTCTCTTCATAACAGTGAACAAAACTACTGTCAATCAGCTCAGTTCTAGTGCTGTTGGATTTTTTTTAATTGGCTTCTTGCAGTTTTGAAAATTCAGTTTATTCGGTTACTGAAAATTCAGTTAATTCAGTTAGGCACACAAATTTCAGAACTTTTGTGTGCCCTAGTACTTGGTGTTTGTAGAAAACCAGGAGTGTCAATGGGACTAGAATTCACTTGTTCTTATATGGGTTTGTAAAACTTGTTCATGTACTGAACTACTAATGCCTTGTGATGCTCTGAATTACTTGTGATGCCTCTGAATTACTTGTGATCACATTGAGAAAGACTTGTAAAGATGATGATCATCTTTAACAGAAAACAATTTGTGATGATTTTGCTAGTTTGCTGGGTTTTGTCTCCGACCATCGTGTCGTGATGATTTTGCAGGTACCCCGAGAGGCCCTTGAGTTTGCCGGAATGTCGATTAACTTCCGTTCCGGCAAATTCGGGTACTCCATATGTCCTATTTTCAGCAAAGGTCATGCTGAAATTTTCCGTGAATTTTAGCATGACTTTGCTAAAAATAGGACATATGGGGTACTTGTGACTAATGCATAGGCCGGGGTATCTTAGTAGTTAATTAAGTAGGAGCAAGTGCCCCGGCGTACTTGTGACTAATGCATGGCTTTTAGGGTGCCTCGGTGTCGATAAAAACCGAAATGATGAAAAGTTAGGCTTTTAGGGTGCCTTGGCATCGAAAAACCCTCAATGATAAAAGCTTAGATTTTAGGATGCCTCGGTGTCGACAAACCCTAAATGATGAGACCATGATCTTGTTCCTTGACAATAACCAACTTTTTGACCAAACTTTGTTTCTATTTAGAGAGAAACATGGCCCACAACGATGAGGCCGGGGGTTCGGGCGGCAAGGCATTCTGGGAGCTGTCCCAGGAGATGGAGGAACAACCTCACTTGTATGAGGCCGCTGCCTTCCCCACCGATCCTGAGACCACGGATGGTGCCGCCGAGGATGACCACACTGATGCCACCACTGATGGTGCCGCCGAGGATGCCACCACTGATGATGGCGGCGCACGCACAGATAGCAGCCAGCCGAAGAGGCAACGGAAGGACCGGCGCCCGATCGTGCTCCGCACCCTCAAGGAGGAAGTTACTTAAGTGGACTCCAACGGGAATCCAACGGCGCCCAAACGAATAGTCAAGGGGTACTCGCTTCAGCTCGGGTGCATTGTCCGGAGCACCGTCTCGATCAACACCGAGAACCTGAGGCATCCTGACCGAGGGAATTTGCGCCACCTCCTCTTCACGAAGCTGCACGAACGATACAAGTTCCCCGCTGAATTCGAAAACACAAGCCTCAAAGGGAATAAAGTGAACAATGCTGCCCTCACGAAGATGAGCAAGGCCCTGTCTACTTGGAAAAGCAATGTGAAGAGAATGATCGAGAAAGGTGAGAGTTATGAGAAGATCAAGGAGAAAAATCCTTCGATCACCGAAGATGACTACAACGACTTCAAGATCAATTGCTCGAGCACCGCAAGCTCCCAATCAAGTGAGTGGGGGAAACAAATGCGGGAGCTGAACATAGGGGAACACACACTCGGTCCCGGCGGTTACAGAGTGGCGGAGCCTATATGGGACAAGGAGGAGGCGGACCGTGCCGAGCAAGGCCTACCGCCCCTCTTCGATAAATACGGTGACAAGCAGACCAGGAACTTTGTCAGGGCCCGGTACAAGAAGGACCCGAAAACAAAGGAGCTTACCACGGATCCGAAGACCAGGTGGCTTGAGCTTGTTCTGGTAAGGAATACACCCCCGCGTAATTAGCTCCATATGGTTGCATTCTAATTAATGAAGCCGAATTTCTAAATGGTTCACATTCCTTCCGCAGGCGACTGAAAGCAGTAGCGCGAGGTCGACTAAGAGCAACCCTTGGGACACCACTCTAAATAGGGGGTTGAATATAATGAAGAACAAGGATAAGCTCAGTAAGCCGACGTCAGCTGGTCGTGTGGCCGGCAAAGGCTTGTCGACAAAATGGGGGTCATACTATACCGCTGGTGTGCGGAAGGAGAAAAAGACCAGCTCGGAAAGCCAGGCGCGAGAGGTTCAAGAACTCAAGGCACAGGTGGCGCGGATTCCGGAGATTGTCCAAGAGCAAGTGGAACAACGACTCGGAGCGACGATCACCGCCCTTGTGCCTACCTTGATCTCGGGGTTGAGTGCGTGGATTGCGGGCGGCCAACAGGGGCCACCCCCGATTCCTAGCTTCACGGCCAGCAACTCGCATAATGCGATGGCGGGGCCATTGGTGCCTCCGGCGGAGGCGGCATTGGTGTCTCCGATGCCGGCACGGGAGCTTAATGCACCCGGGTGTACGCTGGCCGGCACCTCTTCAGCAAGCGGCCGCTCCGTCAACTGCACGCCCACCGTTGGTGGTGCCTCGACATTAGCCGAGCTCGACGCCATCATCACGGTAACTAATTAAGCCTCTCTCGGCCGAGGACTTCATCTCCTTGCCTTTGACTGGGCATCCCTGACGCCCTACATGTTTTCGCAGGGCGCCGCCGACGTTCCGTGCACTCTCCTCCACTTCGTGAACAACGAGTTGGTCGATGTCGCCAAGGGCAAAATCGTTCAACCGAGCAACCCCTTGTTCCACGGTACCCAGATGCCACCCAACTTGTTTAGGGTTCAACTGGTTCGGGTGCTGCCAGGCTGCGACGACTTGTTACCTCCGATTCGACCCGTCGGGGCCGATGATGATGACGTGATGACCCTCAGCGCCTGCCTGAGCTGGCCCCTGCTTTGGCCGAAGAGCCAGATTCGTTTGGGGGCGGGGGACACCACCCCAAAGACAACACCGCCAGTCGTGCCGGCGCCAAGTCGGCCCCATGGCAAGACCGCCATAACGGTGCCGGACATCCCTATGCCACTGGATCCAAACATGCATATGGCACAGGATCAGGACGACGACGACGACGATGATGATACATTTGGCAACGTCGATCAGTACTTTGCCGAGCATGGGTACGATGGCGAGGTGCGAAATATTATCAGCCCCAACACACTCAAGAAGGCGGTCTGTGAGCAGAACTCGGTCCCATTACAGGAGAAGAAGAAGGCACGCAAAAGAAAGACTAAGAAGGGTGCGAGCCAGCCGGCACCGAGTATGATCCGTGCTCAGGACGGGCCACCTTCACCGCAGGATATCTCGAGGAGGGTGCATGTGGCGGGTAGGGCGATGCTACCGACAAATATGCTCAATGCTGCAACCGGTGCTATGCGGAGTCTGCATGACAGTGTTCTTGCTTTGGAGAAGCGGCGTCTCAGGGAGAAGGATGTGGCATACCCGGTTTTCGCGGCCAAGGTGCCAGAGGGCAAGGGCTTTGTGGATAACTCCATCGGGCGTACGATCGTCCTGCGTTTTGATGACATCCACGCTATGTTGAACCTTCATCCGCTGCACTACACCTTCGTTTGGCTATTTTCGCTGAGTATGGAGATGCGGATCATTCGCGACAAGACCCCGGACATCGTGATAGTCGACCCCTTCTACATGCGTGCCAAGATCTTGGGCAGCGCTGGGGACCGGCAAGTCGCGAGTTCTTACCTCGAAGGCGTCATTCTGGCAAACCAAGATAAGGATAACTTCCTCGTGCCTTACTTTCCCGAGTAAGTCCTCCCCTCAACCGGCCCGTAACATATGAATTCTTACTTTTCGATCGTTTTTCTTTTAACATTCCGTGTTTTCTGCAGTGACACACGTTGCACGCTCATCCTCCTAAGCCCCAAATATTCCATGGCCACGTATTTCGACCCAGACCGTCAGTTGAACGTAGACTACACAAATGCCAAGAAGGTTCTTGATGATGTTCTCCCCGGCTACGCCCAATCTGGAGGCACCTTCACCAGGCCTATTCGTAAGTACGGCAAGCACGTGTTCTCCCACAATACGACGTTCTGCTGCGTCAAGCAGCCGTCTGGCGGTCAGAAGGGTGCCTACTACGCCATCCATCACATGCGGGCGATCGTACGGGACCATCATCAACTTCTGCTACCGAGTAAACTCAAAGATTGGGCCGCGAGCGTGTCGGCAATCCAGGACGCGGACCTCCGACAAGAATTCTTTCGCATCCAGTCGGAGTTTGCGGAAATCATCCATCAAGATGTCCTTCGTACCTCGGGGCAGTTCTACCTCAGAAATCAACCGTCCAACAGTGACATCGACACAATGCTACAAATGCAGGATGACAACGCCCGTTCTTTCATGACTCCCACGATAGACGGCGGCTTCATCCATGCTCCGGTCCCTTGAGTCGAGTTGTCTAGTTCTGAAACATCGATTGGCTCATGTTGTAATTAAACTTTAATGAACTTGTAGTATGTCTCTTTGGTTTCGAGAGTCGTTCAACTTAGATGTAATCGATGCTATTAATGTCTTCCTTTTCTCTTCCGATCATTCTGTTGCATAATTATATATTGCTTATGTATTGTCTGTGAATTGGTACTAACGTTTCGTTTGGCTAGTGCATAGCGATGCCGACGTATGTCGTGTACAAGGGTAAGGTTCCCGGAGTCTACGGTGACTGGGAGGAGTGTCGGAGACAGGTTCACCGATTCAGCGGTAACAGTTACAAAGGGTACACCACTAGGGCCGAGGCCGAATCTAGATACGCCCGCTATCTAGCGGGAGAGGGGAGGGAGCGTTGGAGGAACCGGATGAAGACGAGTTTCATCGTGATGATGCTCATCGTGATGACCGCAGCTCTCTTCTATGTGATGGTAGTTTAGATGATCGATATCGACTTGTAATGTGAAGACAAACTCGCTACTCGCGGTCTCGAGACTTGTAATATAATGTTCTATCTTTGTTCGGTCTTTTTAATTCGGAGACTAATATGATGAATTGTATTCGAAGACTAATATGATGAATTGTATTCAAAGACTAATCTTCTATTGTATTCGATGAATCTGTTGTTGATGTGTGCTGTCTATATTTTGTCAAACTATACATTTTGTAACCTGTGCAAAAAACAGAAAATAAAAAGATAAAAAAAACCTAATATTCATACTAATGGCGCATCACAGGACAGTGCGCCATTAGTATGACAGTGCATACTAATGGCGCATCACTGGGTAGTGCGCCATTAGTATGCTGCGGTTACTAATGGCGCATCCAGTGGTGGTGCGCCATTAGTATGCCAAAGCACCTGGGTATACATGGCCCCTGGGAGGCATACTAATGGCGCACGCTGGCCTATACTAATGGCGCACCCGCGGTGCGCCATTAGTATACCAGATACTAATGGCGCACCAGGTGGTGCGCCATTAGTAAAAATTACTAATGGCATGCTGTTAATGGCGCACCACAGATGCGCCATTAATGGCCATATTAGGTGCGCCATTAGTAGGGGTTTTTCTAGTAGTGATGCAGAGGTTCGCGGGCAGGGATGCGCGCCTGCGGATTCGCCTGAGAGAGATTGGAGCCTGGTACATGAGCAAGCGCGAGATGTATGCAGAGGCGGAGGCGATTTTGGGGAATCTGACAGAGGCGGAGGAGAAGTCGTTGTTCGGGCGTGGCGGGCGCAAGCATCCGCTGCAGGTGGTTCTGTGGGTGGCGGATCAAGCGGATTCGCTGGTGAGATCTGTGGCGAGGAAGTGGGTGGCCTTCACCATCTTCGCGACTGCAGATCTCGCCCCCGCCATGAGGGAATCAGCGCTTCGCCCTCGCGAGGGGGTCCTGGCTCTCCTTGCTCCAGGGTCGGCCATGGCCCTGATCGTGATTCGCGAGGATCCGGTGGATCAGGCGCCGCAGGTGATGGTGGAGGCGCCGTGCCGCTATGCCCGACTCGCCACAACTCCCCCAACTTCGGAGACTCCAGAACCTCGCCGCTCTGCACGCCTCGCCGGAAACAGAGTCTGAATTCCTCGCTAGGTGGCAGCCGCTTTTGGTTGCTAGCTAATGAGGACTCAGATGATGTTTCTGACGAGGATTTCGCAGCTACAGGTACGACCTACACTCCTGTTCTCAAATACTTGATGCATACTCATGATTGTGAGAGTATTTAGGAGCAAATTGATACACAACGTCGAATTAGACGAGCTAATCGTAGGATGGAGAAGAGGATGAACACCTATGTTCAGAGCCTTTTGATTAGAAATGAAGAAGCTAACAATGAAAAACAAAGAGACATAATTCAAAATGAACATCAAAAAAACTTCATTCACATTGATTCACCCAATTGGGGGAGATTTCATAATGAAAAAATTGACATGGCATTGATAAAAATCAAGGATAAGATACCCAAAGTCTGGGATCTGCCCATATTTCCTGAGTATTTATCAGATATTGATACTGACTGTGGGGGAGTTAAGATTGATGATAGTAAAATTGATAAAGGAGATATGATTCTCTGTAAAGACATGTCAGCAGATAAAGGTATTAGGGTGGACACAATTCCAGAAAAGTTCATGTTGGAAGAAATCGCGGAGGAAAGTCAGAATAATAAAAAAGGCAAGAGTCAGGAGCAGAAAAGATACAAGTGATATGGATGGATTGTGAGGAAAAAAAGGAGGTTGATCAGGTGGGCTTCGAAGAATTCTGGCCCAGGTGTGTGGTGAGCAAAAAAGGCCCAGATAAAGGAGGGAGAGGAGTGGGCCTATATATAGGGGGAATCCCACCCTCCATCCCAGAACCCGATTTCCTCCACCTCCCAAACCCTAGTAAAATATCGGCGGTGAAAAGGGGGGGGGAGGAGGACGCAGAGTAGAGGAAATTGCTCTGGGGAGAAGAAGGATCCATGGCAGGCAGGCAGGAGAATTGGAGGCCAAGGCCTGGAAGAGGGGCCAATCCAGGAGGAAGAGGTAATTTCTATGGCAGATCGGAGAGCTTTGGGAGAGGATTTAACAGGCAGGATGAAAGAGAGTTGGATGGACACGGTTGGAGAAACAAAGAGGGGAGCTTCAGAGGGGGATCAGGGACTAACAATAGTAGTTCTGGTGGGGAAGGGACTTCCATAGGAAATGGTAGAGATGGAGACAACAAGTTTGGCAGGTTTGCACCGGACAGGGGTGGAAATCAACAAGAGAGATCTCAGGCTGGGATAAGTGAGAATAGACAGGAAGGTGGGTCTGTGTCTACTAATACAAATATACAACAGATGAGAATGCAAGGAGGACCTGTCCAGTTGGCAGGGGTTTTTCCAATGATGAGAACAGTGGTTTTCCTCAGATTGTGCCAGTGGGGATGGGGCTTGGACAGCTTGGTTTCATGCCACAAGAGCAAATGGCACAGAAATATCAGTTTCTTCTCTCCAATATGCCAAAACAGGAAATCCTGCAGACCCAAGGAGGTGCAAGAGTGGAAGGAGCTAAAGAGACAGCAAAAAAGAAGGAAACAGGAAATTCCAAGGAGCTTTTCTGTGTTAAATGCAAAGAACAAGGACACATAAAAAGTGACTGCAAAAACAAGATCTTTTGTGTGGTGTGCCAGAGGTCATCTCACAACACTGAAGAATGCACTGTGTTGAAACAGACCAAACCAGTTGCCAAGTATGTTGGATATGGGGCCAGGGGATTGGGATGCCTTCTGGTACAAAATACCAAAGATATTGTAGCTACTGAACACATCAATCCCATGGCTTTGGTTACTGTGTAGGAGGGACAGCTAAATGACACCAATGTGGCCTATGGTTTCAACAAAATGTTTGACTAGGGATGGACTTGGAGAGCCAAATTTCAGAGCCCAAAAACTTTTCTTATGAGATTTCCCAGTAAGGCCAAGTTGGTGGAACTAAAAAACTTTGGCAAGTTCACCCTGATTCGCACAGGGGCCATGGTGAAGGTGGATTTCTGGAGTCCAGATGATAAAGCAAAAGGGAAACTTCACTCAGTTTGGATCAAGATTTGGGGGGTGCCTGATACTCTGAGACATTACTTGGGTGCATGTGAGATTGGTTCAGCTCTGGGGCCAGTGGTTGAAGTGGATATAGAACACATATATTCCATAGAAGAGATTAGGGTGAAAGTGGGAGTGAGAGATCTACACAAAATTCCTGCTGGCACTGAGATAACCACTAAAGACATGCTGCTTTATGATATTAGTTTAGAGTTTGATTCCATCGCAGAACATGGTTAGTACAAATTTGAAGAAGGGAATAAAAGAAAAATATTTGACTATCTTGACTTGGAAAGTTCCGAAATACAGAGGGAGAATGAGATGCAGAAAAAGAGCAAGCAATCTGAATCTGGGAAGTCAAATGTCAGTCTAGGGAGCTTGGGGTTGAAACAGTATGAACAAGTGGTGCTCAAAACAGGAGATATGCATCAAAAGAATGAAATAACCAAGGAGAAGGCAGAGACAGGGTTAGCTGGAGATGTTTAGGGTGAAGAAGAAGGTTTAAGGGCCAGGTTATAGAAAGCAGAGGAGCTAGCAGCCAGACAGACTGCACAGCTGATGTTGGAGGAAAAGAAGAGAAAAGAAATGGATATCATAAGGAAAACCCCGGAAAGGGAGATCAAAAGACAACATGAACTGTTGCAAATCAATATGAAAGCAAGTGAAGAGGTGAGGGGGTCACAGTCAGGGGAAAAAACATTGAAAGTGAAGAGGAAAAAGAAGACACTGGGGGGGGGAGCACCAGCAGAAGACAAACAGGAAGAGGGGAAGGAAATGACAGACTTAGACTTGATTGAGCAGGCTGTAGGGCTGGGCTATATGGAGCCTGTGGACTATACAGCTAGTCAGGAGACTGACTCCTTTGAAACAAAAATCAAGAAGGCTGGGAAAGGGGACCTGGAATCTCAAGAAGAAGAGGAACTGAGGAGATGCATTAGACTGAAAGGCAAGGAAGACAAAAGATCACTGAACTTGCTAAAGAGAGAGTGGCTCAGAAAAACAACTATGCACTACAAAAAAAAGACACATCCGTGACATTTTGGGCCGAACGATTTTTTTCCTGTTATACATATGACACTTCTATGACGATAATTGTGACAAAACCCGGTATCATCATAGATGTGGTGGGTTCCTACTTCTATGACAAAAAATCATGATAGAAAATGGGCTTTTCGTCCTGGGCGGGCTGGAGATGCAGCTGCATGACATTCTTTGGGCCGTTCATGACAGAAAAAACCGTGGTAGAAGCGAGGGGGAGGAAAATTTCGGGGAGTTGTCGGTTACGGTGGGAGGTCGGGGGCGGAGCGATGCGTGTTTCTCTCGTACGTACACGCGTGTGTGCGAGGCGTTGGCTCTAACTGAAGCCGAGCGAGGCGTTGGACTCTAACTGAACCCGAGCGATTGCACTGCAGGCTACGCATTACTGAACCTGAGCGATTGATCGATGGCTGTTAGCTGAACCCGATGGAGCGATTCCTTCGCTACTGCTGCTAACTGAAGCCGATCGATTGGATGAATAGTGAGCATTGCGGGGGGGGGGGGGGGGTTGGATGAACAGTGAGCGGTGGCGTTGCCTCTGGATGAACAGGAACCCGTGGTGTGGAGGGCTGGATGAACAGTAGATGATGGAGGGGTGGCTGTGGAGGGGTGGTTGAACAGGACCCCGTGGTGTGGAGGGCTGGATGAACAGTAGACGGTGGAGGGGTGCCCGTGGAGGGGTGGTTGAACAGTAGCCGGTGGAGTAGCGCGCGGTGCAGGCCGGATGAACAGGAGCCCGTGGAGGCTGGAGGAGGTCGACGGTAGCCCGTGGAGGCTGGAGGAGGTCGACGGTGGAGATGAACAGTATCCCCTGGAGTCTCGTTGTGCGGTATGCCACACCCCTCCCGATAAACAGGACCCCCGTTTCGACCATAGGAGGTCCGTTTCGTCCGTTTTGCGGTACGCCACACCCCTCCCGATCAACAGGACCCCCGTTTGGACCGTAGGAGGTCCGTTTCGTCTGTTTTGCGGTACGCCACACCCCTCCCGATCAACAGGACCCCCATTTCGACCGTAGGAGGTCTGTTTCCTCCGTTCTGCGGTACGCCATGCCTCGTTTCCATCGCCTGTTCCGTCCAAGCCGGTTGGCTCCCACGCGTTCCGTTGCCTCCCGATGAACACGACGCATTCCGTTGCCTCCCCATGAACACGAGCATTCCGTTGCCTCCCCATGAACACGACGCATTTCGTTGCCTCCCCATGAACACGACGCATTCCGTTGCCTCCCCATGAACACGACGCATTCCATTGCCTCCCCATGAACACGAGCCCTCGCCGTACGTATGCGCGACTAGGCGTTCGAGACCCCACCTGTATGTACACATACGTGGCCGTATTTTCTTTCTTGCACCCTGGCCGCTGTACGTACGTGTACATGCTACGTGCGCGCCTCTACTACGACACGTACGTGCCTCTACTACGACACGTGCGCACCACTACATCGACCAGTATATATGTACGTACAAGTTCGCGACCAGAATGACAACGCTACATACGCTTCGACCAGGTGGGACCCGACTGTCAGGCCGTTCCTTGCGTGCGAAAATGTAGCTGGTGGGTCCCAGCAGTCAGAGGGGCGAATCGTTTTTTTTGCCCGGACGCACTTCCTTTGCGTGCGAAGATGTAGCTGGTGGGTCCCAGCAGTCAGGGGGACGAATCGTTTTTTTTGCCCGGACGCACTTCCTTGCGTGCGAAGATGTAGCTGGTGGGTCCCAGCAGTCAGGGGGGCGAATCGTTTTTTTGCCCGGACGCACGTCCTTGCGTACGAAGGTGTAGCTGGTGGGTCCCAGCAGTCAGGGGGAAACGTTTTTTTCGCGAAATATGCTGGCCCATCCGGTGGGTCCCCGCTGTCAGGTGGAGAAATAATTATTTTGCGCGTAATAAGGAGGCACTTCCTTGCTGCGGCCGTGGACCCAGCTGTCAGCCTCTCCACGTACAGTCCATGTCCGATGGAAACCGTTCCTTAACCACGTTGACCACGCCGCGCCGAGAGCACCAGGGCGGTGGACGACGACGAGGCCTAGGAAGGGGACGACGCGGAGCCGGGGAAGACGCGGCAGTGGATGCCCACGCGTAGAGGAGTACGAGGGTTCACTGGTTCGCTGCGGTGTGAGGCTGCCGTCGCTGCAGAATAACAGGGGGTGTGGGTGAGTAGAGGGATGGCCTGGCCAGCGGTGAGAGTAGTAGGGGGCGGTGAGGCCTCCACCGCATCGCAGCCGGCCACGGGAGGCAGGAGCACGAGGCACGACCGGCGCTGGTTTGGGCGGCTGGAGCAAGAAGACCAGAGGTTGAAGAAGCACTACGGCCATTGGATGGACCTCGTACGGTCACTGAAGCTAGAATCGTGCATATTGACCAAGTTGACAAAGCCCTCTGTCCCCGTTAACTTAGTAGGCCCATAAGTCAGCCTGCCACTATACTGGGTCCCAGCTAACAGGGGGAGTATTCATTTTTTAGTGCGTAATAAGGAGGCACTTCCTTGCATGCAAAGATATAGCTGGTGGGTCCGAGCTGTCAGCGGCGGTAATGTTTTTTCGCGAAATACTGAGGCCCTTTCGGTGGGTCCCTGATGTCAGGTGGACGAATCATTATTTTGCGCGTAATAAGGAGGCATTTCCTTGCGTGCGGCCGTGGACCCAGCTGTCGGCCTTTCCACGTACAGTCCACTTTAGATGCATGTCGGTCATTGACCACGTTGACCAGGCCGCGCCGAGAGCACCAGGGCGGTGGATGACGACGAGGCCTAGGAAGGGAACGACACGGAGGCAGGGAAGACTTAGCAGTTGTTTCCCACGCGGAGGGGAGTATGACTGAACGAGGGTTTACTGGTTCGTCTGCCGTCGCTGAAGAATACCAACAGGTGTGGGTGAGTAGAGGGATGGCTAGGCCAGCGATGAGAGTATGGTGGGGTGGTGAGGCTGGCGCGGCAGCACAGCCGGCCGCGGGGAGGAGGGAGCAGGCAGTCCCGCCGACGCTTGTTTGAGCGGCTGGAGCAGGAAGAGCAGAGATTGAAGAAGCACGACGGCCATTGGATGGACATCCAACCATCACTGCTTGTGCATCAACCTTTTTTGAGAAAGCCTCAAATCCGTGGAAAACAACGTACAACCCATCTGCCATTATTTCTAATAATTTACAACCCATTTGCTAATTCTTAAGGGTTTTTTTGGAATCCATATTCTTTTTGTTAGCATTACAGCCCATATTGTGTCCACGGTTAAAAAATTATACGAAATTTTGCATATTTCGGTGCGGTCCAAACTATTATTAATCCCGAAATTTCGACTCACATTTAAACTGATTTTAAAAATAAATGTATATCAATATAAAATCCAACAAATTCTCCACGCATAAAAGTAAATATAATTTAAAATCTTGAAATGAAAAAATATATTTGAAACAAATTGCCGGTTTGATGTGTTTTAAAAATGTACAGCCCATTTCTCATTACTGATGGGCCATTTTGTCGGCCAGCCGAATGAAAAGCTCTCCTTGTCTTGAAAGATTTGCAGCCCAGCAGGCCTGACAAAGCGACTTAATTGGCAAATCACAAAAAAACTGGGCTGTGGCCGTGGACCCAGCTGTCAGCCTCTCCACGTACAGTACTCTTTTGATGGAAGTCGTTCCTTGACCACGTTGACCACGCCGCGCGGAGAGCACCACGACGGTGGACGACGATGAGGCCTAGGAAGGGGACGACGCGGAGCCGGGGAAGACGCGGCAGTGGAAGCCCGCGCGGAGAGGAGTACGAGGGTTCACTGGTTCGGTTGCGGTGTAAGGCTGCCGTCGCAGCAGGGCCTGGCCAGCGGTGGGAATAGTAGGGGGCGGTGAGGCCTCTGCGGCAGCACAGCCGGCCACGGGAGGCAGGAGCATGCGACACGACCGGCGTTGCTTTGGGCGGCTGGAGCAAGATGACCAGAGGTTGAAGAAGCACTACGGCCGTTGGATGGACATCGTACGGTCACTGGAGCTAGAATCGTTCATATTGACTAAGTTGACAAAGCCCTTCGGCCCCGTCAACTTAGTAGGCCCACAAGATAGGCTCTCACCAAGGTGGGTCCCAGCTAGCCGGGGGAGTATTCATTTTTTTGTGCGTAATAAGGAGGCACTTCCGGTGGGTCCGAGCTGACAGCGAGGGGAACATTTTTTTTCGCAAAATACGGTGGCCCGTCCGGTGGGTCCCAGCAGTCAGGGGGAAACGATTTATTTCGCAAAATACTAGTGGCCCGTCCGGTGGGTCCCCGCTGTCAGGTGGAGGAATAATTATTTTCCGTGTAATAAGGAGGCACTTCCTTGCGGCTGCCGTGGACCCAGCTGTCAGCCTCTCCACGTATAGTACTCTTTAGATGGAAGTTGGTCGTTGACCACGCCGCGCCGAGAGCACCATGGCGGTGGACGACAGCGAGGCCTAGGAAGGGGACGACGCGGAGCCGGGCCACGGGAGGCAGGAGCAGGCGGTAGCACAGGCGACCACGGGAGGTAGGAGGAGGCGATACGACCGGCGCTGCTTTGGGCGGCTGGAGCAAGAAGACCAGAGGTTGAAGAAGCCGTATGGCCGTTGGATGGACATCATACGGTCACTGGAGTATTGACTAAGTTGACAAAGCCCTCCGTCCCCGTCAACTTAGTAGGCCCACAAGTCAGCCCAACAATATGGTGGGTCCCAGCTAGCAAGGGGGTATTCATTTTTTTGGGCGTAATAAGGAGGCACTTCTTTGCGTGCGAAGATATAGCTGGTGGGTCCGACCTGTCAGCGGGGGGAACTTTTTTTGCGAAATACAGAGGCCCTTCCTGTGGGTCCTAGCTGTCAGGTGGAGGAATCATTATTTTGCGCGTAATAAGGAGGCATTTCCTTGCGTGCGGCCATGGACCCAACTGTCAGCCTCTCCATGTACAGTCCACTTCCGATGGATGTCGTTCATTGACCACTTTGACCAGGTCGCACCGAGAGCACCAGGGCGGTGAACGACGGCGAGGCCTAGGAAGGGAACGACACAGAGCCAGGGAATACTCGGCAGTTGTTTCCCACGCGGAGGAGTACGAGGGTTTACTGGTTTGTCTGCCGTCGTCGGAGAATAACAACATGTGTGGGTGAGTAGAGGGATGGCTAGGCCAGCGATGGGAGTACGGTGGGGCCGTGAGGCCTGCGCGGCAGCATGGCCGGCTGCAGGAGGAGGGAGCAGGCAGTCCCGCCGACGCTTGTTTGAGCGGCTAGAGCATGAAGAGCAGAGATTGAAGAAGCACGACAGTCGTTGGATGGATATCCAACAGTCACTGCTCTCGTGTGTTGACTAAGTTGACAGGGCGTTGCGTGTGCGTCAACCTTTTTTTTATGAAAGCATACGCGTCAACCTGTAGTAGGCGCACAAGTCAGCCTCAAATCTATGGAAAACATCATACAACCCATCTGCCATTATTTCTAATAATGTACAGCCCATTTGCTAATTCTTAAGATTTTTTTTGGAGCCCATCTTCTTTTTGTTAGCATTACACCCCATATTGTGGCCACAGTTAAAAAGTATAAGAAATTTTGCATATTTCGGTGCGTTCAACTGTTTTTAATCCAGAAATATCGATTCGCATTCAAACTATTTTGAAAAATAATTTATATAAATATGAAATCATAATAATTGTCCATGCATACAAATCAATGGAATTTAAGATCTTGTAATGAAAAAAAAGAAACTAATTCTCAGTTTGATGTATTTTAAAAATGTACAGGCCATTTCTGGGCAAACCGAATGAAACTCTCCTCGTCTTGAAACATTTGCAGCCCATCAGGGCCGATAAAGTAAGTAGGCCTTGTTTGGGTATTTCTTTAAAAAAATAGAACTGGGCTAGCCATTTTCAGCAAGAAAAAAATACAACTGGGCTCATGATGTGGCAAACATAAATAAAACCCTCGCTAGACGGGCCACAGCCCCCACACAGCCCCGTTGTTACCCTAATCCGCCGCTAAAACTAGTATAAATAACAACTGCTTGTTCCTCATTGTCTCAAAAAATAAAACTGCTTGTTCCTCAAAAAAAAAACTACGCGACTTGCTGGGTCCCTGGTGTCAGCTGCTCGTAGTGTAATTCTCTCGTTTATTAACTACGTTGACGATGGCGTGAGCCCCAGATGTCCAACCATTAGGAGGAACCATATTTTTGGGCTTGTACTATAGAGGCACTTGCTTGCGTACTGCCATGACGCTGGTGGGTCCCTACTATCATCCTCTCCACATACAGTCATCTCCTTGTTCGTCTCGGTTGTTGACGAGTTGACAACGCAAGAGGGCGGCGCACCGCGCACGGCGAGCGAACCAAGGCTGCCAGGCGGAGGACGACGGCGAGGCCTCGGATGGAACGAACAGGAGCCGTTGAAGATGCGCCGGTCCAGTCGCAGGCGGAGGGGAGTACGAGGGTTGACTGGTGGGGGTGGTGGGGGCTAGTCAGTTGGCTTCTGTAATGCACAATGAGCTCAAGCAGCCGGCGTGAGTGATGTTATTTCCCTTGGTTGTGATTTGTTACAATATTTCACTCTAAATTAAACGAATGGCAAGCCATTTGCCTTGTTTCAAAGAAAATATGATAGTCACAACTGAGTTGAAAAGGGCAGGAACATCTAACTCCAGCTTACAAACTGTACAAAAGCACGAGGGTTGATTGTTCATCAGGTTTACAAAAAAACCCAGATTGAAAGGGCAACAACATCTAACTCCAGCACTGTTTTTGGTAGTCACAGTCAAATGGATCGGTTAGGTCCATAGAATGAACATCCTGGATCGTAAAATTTACTGGATTATGACCACAGTATGTTGTAAATAGAAGCCCGGCACGTTCAGAAGCTCTTTTGCCCACCTGAAACTCCTTTTTTTGCTCTTCGACATACCCATCCGTCAAAACCATGCTGTTGATAAACTTAAGCCTGATGGACAATAGTAACCTCACATTCAGCAGGAAGAATGTGACAAATCTTGTGTTTGCACGGTTGACTACATATCGTTCTAGCGTTATTGTCTTCAATCAAATCTCATGAGAAGTGAGAAAATCCCGATGCTTACGAATCCACCGATTGGTTATAACTTTCTTACCCCGTCCTGTTGCCTAAATAGACATGAAAATTGAAAACAGTTAAGGTCTAAAAGAAGAGTGTCGAAAGAGCAACATCTGAACGGTTAATTCTAGTACACTATATGCGGGCTTCCAATGTGCGTGAAATTATCACCTTTATATACAACTTCTCCAGACATGGAAAGCATTGCAGCAAGCCAATAATCTTGTTCAGATCAAAACTATTCATTTGGATATATAAGATCTTGACAGAATCCAGCATCATTGATAGGCCATCCATGGAGAAACTCTTCATTGAGCATAGAACATAATATTAGTACAAAATGTGTACTCTAAGATGATATATAAATTATGCGCAGAAATTTAAAATGCAGGATATGGTTACAAGTGTAGATGATAATATAAAGTACCTGAAGAACTGTGGAGCCGTACACCATATTGAAATGAGCACAGAGATCATGTATTACACCCAAGGTCTCCAGTTTAGGCGCAGAGAGGGCGGTTATTTGCAACGGTGAATAACTAGAATCAAGGATCAACCTTTGAAGTGAAGGGGCATCTTGGATGATGAGCTGCCTTCCGTCAAAAGAAATTCCAATTCTTACAAGGTTAGGCGACTTTATTTGGAGACAACCAATTCTAACTGTGAAAACAAGCACCAAGCACTCCAGCGCAGGGCAACGGTAGTGGATGATGCTGTGCAATGAGGCCTCCGATATACGAACCCGCACAAGTGAAAGTTTCTTGAGAAATGGGAGTCGAAGGTTTAGTACCAGATTGTCTGGAAGGTAGCACAGCGCAAAGGTGGTGGTGTGGAGAGAGGAGGAAAGCCGCGAGATGGACATCGGTGCTGAGGGCACAAGTTCATGGCATTCTGTATGTGGTATGTGATTTCCAGGGGAATAGTAGAACTCAAGCAGCTCTAGTTCTATGAATTCAGGGGATTTCAGCCAGGCGTCCACCGTGCAGGGCATGGTATGCTTGCTCAGGTAGCATGACGGGATGCAGAGGTTTTGAATGAAGCCCTGGTGGGAGGAGATGATGGCTCTGGGGATTTCAAAATCATTGAAGAGAGATAGCTGACGACAGTTGAGATTAAAGGGCACGGCGCGCCATAGAGGGTGCCACCGAATTGAGAGGACTTGGGTGCGGCAACAATCCTTGGTGGGGAGAAGCGAGATGATCTCCCCAAGGACGGCGTCCGGGAGATCACTAATGCGGTCCACCCGAGATTCTACGGGTTCCTGGGATCCGGTGGGGGCGGGGTCACCGCTTCTCCCCGCGCTGCCAGGTGCGGGATCTACAACAGGCTTCGCCGCTGGCAGGAGCCTCATCTTCTTGGCGCTGGGGTCAGCCGACTACATTTTCCTCGAGGGCGTCGCGTTGCGCTCACGGATTTGAGCAGAGTAACGAATGACGAGCCTAGTTGTAGTGCGAGCGAAGAAGAAGGGGAGCTAGGGGTTTTCTGTAGGAGTGAGGAAGAAGGGGAGCTGGGTTTTTTGTAGGAGTGAGGTGAGGAATTTTGGGGTATTGAGTGGAGCGAGGTGACGTGAGGTGGGTGGGAGCGAGGAGGAAGAAGAGCACCCAGGTTTTTTTTGTGGGGGAGGGGGGGTGTGCTGGGTGTGGGTAGCGCCTTTTGAATTGATTTTACTATTTACTACTGTGGATTGTTTGTTTTGTCTTGGGCCCAGAGAAACAATTACTACTAGTACAGTGGAGACACTGTAGAGCTACCCAGAAAAACAACTACTACTAGTACAATGGACACACTCTACCACTTCTGGCTCCTCCTACGTCATTGAAACGTCTCCCTCTACTGAATGCCGTTATACTTTTGTTCACCGACATGCGGGCCATGCAGTGCGCGGACCCAAATGCCATCCACCAAATTAGCAGGCAGTATGCAGGCGGAGAGTCACCCCGGTCGTAGCGTGGCAGTAACGAGCCATCGTATCACAAAACCCCACCTCCCCGCAGTCTAAGTTTGAAGGACGAAGCAACCATCATTTCACTCCTCGCTAAATCCCCTTCTCCCTCACCGTCTTCAAGAAAGGCAACACTCACATCTGCCACTGTTCTTCTCTCCCAACGAAGTGAAGGTAAGTGGATCCGTGATGTTGGTATATTTTCGTTCAGAGAAAAAAAAGAACTTTTGCAAAGCAGTAACCGAACCTCACTCTCTTTTTTGTTTCATTGTCATTGCGATTGTGTTTTCTTTCAGAGGTCTCCTAGTATTCGTCAGTTTCATGATGGACCAAGGAGAACCAGGCAAAGATCTGCCGATATTGGAGAAGACGCGGGAGGCTGATCCCCACGAGACAGAGAGCTCCAAGAAGATGGAGGCAACTACCGAGACGACCCCAGATACGCTCACGACCACTAATGAGATGGTCAACGCCCCGTTTGAGGTTACATCC